>NC_135218.1:25399178-25411678 GCF_052324685.1 Brachyhypopomus gauderio | reverse complement strand
GCGGGGTGTGTGGGGCGTGCGGGGTGTGTGGTGCGTCGGGGGGTGTGGTGCGTCCGGGGTGTGTGGTGCGTCGGGGGGTGTGCGGGGTGTGTGGGGTGTGCGGGATGTGTGGGATGTGTGGGGCGTGCGGGATGTGTGGGGCGTGCGGGATGTGTGGGGCGTGCGGGGTGTGTGGGGCGTGCGGGGGGTGTGGTGCGTCCGGGGGGTGTGGTGCGTCCGGGGTGTGTGGGGCGTGCGGGGTGTGTGGGGCGTGCGGGGTGTGTGGTGCGTCCGGGGCGTGCGGGGCGTGCGGGGTGACCGAGGCCCGCCCTCCTGTTCCTGGCTCCCCTCAGCCTCGGTTGCTTAATGGGTCCAGCTGGTCAGACACTAACTTTGCACGCGCCATTAGCTGTAGTGGCACCCAGCACAAACAGGCAGCTTTGGAGACGCCTCTCTGAGGAGGTTTACACAGAGAGACAAAGTCATTGGCAACCTGTGGGAACAAATCTCAGGTTTCTGCTGCTCTCAAAAATGACTTTGTATACGTCCTGGTGGAGGAAGTCTAATGTCTGCAATGTGAAATTAGATTAACGATTACACAAATTATGCTTTTGTAACGTTGGACAATGGTTTTCTGAATATACTCACTTAAGCTTCCATGAGCAGCATATGAAGCCTAACTTTATTATCACTGGTCAAAGACAAAATTAAGTTCTGAAAAAATCGGTACTCACTTTTAAGCAAACAGCACAACGCCCACTGTCATCCGTTGAGTTCCAGAACAGGCAAGACGGGGAAAGACAGAATGTGTTGTTCAAATGTGCCTCATTAAAATAAAATAAATAAATAAAAAACTATATACTGGCAGGACCAACTAGTAAAGAGGACACCTCATGAAAGAATCTATAATAATGAGATTACTCCTTTTTATGCGGTGGTTTATCGAAAGTCCTCAGATGAGGCCAGACAGGGAGTGTTGTGAAACATAACTGGGTCTTTATGTTTGTGTGCCAAGATGAGAACGAAAACACTGTTCATTTTCCACTTCATCCATTAGCAATTTAACACCAGACCAACATAATATTTTACCTGCTTTTTACTGTTGATTCTACTGCTTATTAATCCAGAAGGTGTTTCACGGCTTCCCAGAGATCTCTGGGGCAGACAAATGTACCAGAAGTGTTTTTGTGAAATGACGACACAACTTGAGGAGGCATGGAGTCGCAGTGAAGGGAAACCCCTTGCACTTCTACGGGGAGAGAGGTGGGACAATCTACTCAAAGTGCACTCCCTCAATAGAGAAATACCATCAGGTTTCGACATCTCAGTTGCAGGCCCGAAGTGTGGGACACTGGTATTATGGGGAAAAGTTCAAAGGGGCTCAGCTTTGTGGTTGACTCTTGCTATTGAGTGAGGGTGAGGTGTGTCTGTCCACTCCTGTTGGTCTATAATACAGAAGCTCTTTGGTAGTGTTGAATGGTCCACTTCCATATCTCCATTTGCCAAGGCTGGTAGAGTTTAGCCAGAGAAATAAATATCACAGATGAGCAAAATTATATCTTCATTAACTGACGCTAATCCGATTGCACTGGTTAAATCTACAGGGGTCAATATTTTGATCGAATGTCTGTTAGTTCCATTTCTGGCTGAAAAAGATGTTTAAAAATCTTAATTGCAGGAGATATTTATTACGGCTTGGGAACAGAATACATTCCCTAAATAATTGAACCTTCGGTTCGTGTTGATTTGTCATGGTGGTTATGCAATCAGTTACACCGATTTTAATGCCTCTCGTGGGGCTCATGATTATTGGTGTTTTTAAGTCTCTTTGTCACTTCTAATTAGCATGAGTGGCCAATGGTTCAGCATTAGCTTAGTCACACTCACTGTCTATCTGCTGTAATCTACTTTCTATGCCTATATCACTTAGCACTAATCTCTTCTGGTCAATATGAAGTCACAGGGGTGTTACTGAGCAGGTTGACGTGAACTAACTGTGGGCTGGTTGTCTGGATATTTCTGGACATTTCTGGACATTTCTGGGCGTTTTCTGGATATTACGCCGAGTCTTGGACTGAGTTGCGGTGTCAGTGGAAAGTCTCTATTTTTTAAAATCTTGTCTTATGGTTTTGCAGGCTGACCATTATTCTCACACTTACACACATTATGAAGAGACGATGGCTCATGCCAATGTCAACACATTTCTGAAAACCTTCCACACATTTTGCAAGTTCTTGTATACTGTGATCAAAATGAAATACAAACTATGAACCTTCTCTTCAAAATGTGCACGTAACACGAATGACTGTGATGTTTTTCACACAGCATTAATAACCTGAAAACACAGCCGTCATATTGAATATGCTGTTATCTCTCTTTCATGCATAGACTAGAGACAATGAATAGAAAATGCATGGTTATTTGATGAATTATTTATTGATGCATTTATTTATTTTAAGCAGGACTTGAACTTGGGTCGTACACTTATCAGCACTGAGCAGCGTAATCACTGACCTTTCAATGGCAAGAGAGGGGAAAATATTCAATTGTATATTTAATTGGTAAACAATAGAGAGCATGATGTAAATAAAAGATGTATGTGTTATTACATAACCCATGATATCATGCTGAGAAGCACAGAACTATTGCACAAGGGAATGTGCTTGCTTCAAATCTAAAATCTCCCATGATTACTGGTGTCTCATGGTCATAGCATGGTTGATGATTCCCAGGCGAGGTCTTCCTCTTTCATCCTTTCTTTCGAACTCTTCCCCTCCTCTTCCTCTTCCTCCATTACCTAAGACTTTTCCTATAAGACCCCCTGGATGCTTTAGGTACTGGAGTTGAATGTTTATTCTACCGTTGCTTGTGGGTGGGTATGTCCACTAAACCTGCCCAGAAGATCCCTGAACAGACAGCTCATTCTTCATACTGAAGTTCATCCTTTATGACACATGCGTCTACGTGTAGCTGTTCTACATTAATAATACATCTTTAAATGGGCTATGCTTTCTTACACACATCAGTCTGTCTTTGCCTCCGTACAGTATGTTGTGTATGATAAATGATATTTTGACTTCATTTGTCTAATTATGTTGCACTAATAGAAAAGTGTAGAGGAGGTTTTACTGCATCTCAGAGGGTTGTGTGAAGTGTCTGGAAAGGCTGATTGGCAAGTAGAATGTGTTCAGGGTGTCGTGTAAAAGATGTGGACAAAACACACCTGAGCTTCAGTTATTAAGTTCAATAACATATAAGCAATCAAGAAAAAAAAACTGTCCTGTCCTAATTAGAGCACGTTTCTGAACCATCAGTTTAAATTGTTGAACAGATTGCAAATGAGGTTTTCTCTGGCATTATTGAACCTTCATATACATATGACCTTCAGTAACCTCTACCTAAAGGTCCAGGAGAAGGGCAGAATACAGTCGGACCACCTTGGTGTTCTACCTGAGGTCGTTTTGACCCAGCAAATGCATAATTAGGAGTTTAGAAGTGGTTTGTGTATGGGGGGGAGGATAAGCTAGCCTTTGGGAGTGTTTAGGGCCATCTGCGGACACCAGCTGGGGGTTGGAGAGGTCGTCTCAGCCCTGACGTGGCACGTCTCTCTGGAGGACACACCAGCTGCTCACCGCTAGCACCCCTCAGCCCAAACCGCTAACATGTTGCCCTCTGGCCCTGAGCTAGTTAGCATTCCGTGCTGTTGGGCGACGAGCAGTGTTGCCGTGTGGGTCTTTGAGAGGCCACTATAAAGACCTTTCTGCCTTTCCCCCTCCCTCCACCTCCCTCCACCTCCGCCTGGCTGTCAGGACTACCCAAGGTCAGCCATGGGCAAAGGCAGTGGGTGTTGTACTGCATTCTGATTGGATACCACGTGTCTAGCGGCGCTAGCGATAGCTTATCTCCTAAACACCTTCCATCACCAATCTGTTGATGGCTCAGCACATTCAGGAGTTCTTGCTCATGTTTTTTCAAGCGCGTCATGGTGCTGATCCCGAGTCAGTTTTTGCCCTTTTCTAACTTTGTGAGAACAGTCAAAAGGGCAAAAGAGTTCTGAGACCAGATCAGCACTTGGGCTCTTAGACTCAAGATAAATGTAATTCTCAGCGTCTGAACTCAAACATAGCTTGAAAAGTGCTAGAAAGGCACAATGTCACGCTGTGGGACTCTGAGGATGATTAATCAAGGGGGATCCCATGCAGGTCTTTGTATAGAGCAAATGTGTAGCAAACAATGAACACCCTCGACTTTTCAGTCATGAGTATCAGGAATGATAAAGTTGCATGCGGCAATGATAATTGCAGGTGTAAAGGTTAAACATGTGGAGGCTTCATGGGTAAAGGCCATCACAGTCCCTCAGTCTCCTGCAGGAAAAGGCCTTATGATCTCAAGCGCTTGGAAAGTCAGTTATTCCCAATGTTTCCTGCACACACCGTGTCTTCCTCGTCTACCTCTCCTACCTCGTCTACCTCTCCTACCTTTCCTACCTCTCCTTCCTCGTCTACCTCTCCTACCTTGTCTACCTCTTCTACTTCATCTACCTTGTCTACCTCTTCTACCTCGTCTACCTTTCCTACCTCTCCTACCTTGTCTACCTCTCCTACTTCGTCTACCTCTTCTACCTCTCCTACCTCATCTACCTCTCCTTCCTCTTCTACCTCTCCTACCTCATCTACCTCTCCTTCCTCTTCTACCTCTCCTACCTCTTCTACCTCTCCTAGCGCATGCTCTAGCTCTAGTAGCCAGTGGCACTGGGCACTCTCAGCACATCTGGTGGCAAACTCATCTGAATGAAACGTCAGCACCGGGAACGCCACATCAGGATATACGGGCGAGGACACGGGACCGCTGCGGAGAGCCGAAGGTACTGGTTACCTTCTCTTGACGCCGGCATCTGTTCACTGTGCGAATTGGCCTTGGAGTGCCTGTCAGACCGGGCAGTGGACCTGCTGTTTGTTTTGGCAACGCACCAACAGTTTCTTCATAGTGCAGTCGTTTCTTTGTTGTGGGGGGCGTCTTCTTTCACCCATGGTACATTTGAGATGGTTTAGTCTTTTGCAGCTCACGCAGCTGTTTCGACAGTGTCTGCCTTTCAGGTTGGAACTCTTGTTTGAATTAATTTATTCAGGTGATTACACTCCTTTCAGTGCCGTCCATTTGAGCTTCGTTTGTGTACTGATTCTGTAGCTGCGTAGCTTTTACCATCTGTAACAATGATAAAAAAAATAGAGAGTAAAAGATTCTGTCTTCCTTTCTTTTCTGTGTGTTCCCAACAGAGTGAAGGGTAACACCTATTTCTCTGTGAAACAGCAAATCAGCATATAAATCATACGTTTATTGTACCCAGAAGGAATTTTGTTTGTATATTCTTTCTCTCTCTCTTGTGCTGAGGAAACAAAGCCAGATAAGGAGGTGCTTTATAAACCACTGCTGAAGAGGCGCTGATGTGATCTCCCGTGGACATCGGGCTGTGGTCCTAATACCTTTCAATCCAAATGTTGCTGATGTGCATGTGTTGTGGACTTACGAAAAACGTTTTTCATTGTTTTGGGAATGTGCAAGACCAAGTGTTGTGTTTCAAAAGATGAATTTAAAGATGTTACACCTCAGTGTTTTATTTTTGGTACATGCTACAGTCACAGAGAAAAGGTGAGATGGCAGCTGCTTAATGGTTTGGTTGGGCAGAACATTCCATTTCCAGTTTGAGGATGAACAAGCAGGATAACAGATCAGGACGTTTGGCCATCGTAGAGCTGCAAGATCTTCGAGTGGCCTTGGATCTGGGATTATTGGAGAACCTGAGTAATACAGAGGGGAGTGTGCAGTGGTGCTGTACACACTGTTTGTACTTTGGTCAAGGGGGAGCAGAATTTTATGAATGAGTGTCTATGTTTCTAGGATGGAAAAGTGAGCATGACTAAAGTCATTGGTTAAAATAGAAAAAGGGGCTAAGCTGTTTGAATAAAGGTCCCTGTCAAACATTTAGAAAATCTCTCTTTCTCTCTCTCTCTCTCTCTCTCTCTCTCAACCCTCTTGTCTGTGCCTTATGTGTTGGCCAGTTGATACCTGTGAGCTGAAACCACAGCCATGCTCCTTTTATACACATCCACTCCGCTCCATTATGCCAGAGTGGTGGAGAAAAGATCATCACGATCTGCACCTCTGGGCACACGATGACTCTTATCACATTGCAGAAAGGTCCAACTCTCCGTCTGCCATCGCCAGCTGTGATTTGGCCGATGTGATGAAGCCTGTAGACCAGCTACTCACACACGGACGGAGAACAGAACAGAGCAGTGGTCATCACACAGATTTCACCTGAAAGGAGGGGTGGGGGGGGGGTCACATCTGCCCAAGTCTGTTTCATCTTTGTTGGTATTGTAAAGGATTTGCTTTTAGCTTTCTTTGACATTAAAATGTTCTAATTTCGTCAAGGTGCGTCTATCTTTAAAAACATTCTAATACTGACCAAACACTTCAAACTCAAGTTTCTTTTTTGTTGAATTTCATTTCATGAAATTGTCCGGATCCTTGAATTTAATTTAATCACATTATGTGTCTCTTGTGGCTCTGTACAAATCTCCCTGGCCTGCAGATCCTGGTGCACGTGGGTTTCTTGACGGAGGAATCCGGAGACGTGTTCAGCCCCAAGGTTCTGAAGGGAGGCCCCCTGGGCGAGATGGTTCAGTGGGCAGACATCCTGACTGCACTCTACGTGCTCGGACACAACCTGAGGATCTCCATCTCAGTCAAGGAGCTCCAGGGGTGAGTTCCACCTCCGCAGTTCAGAGTATCCCAAACGGCCTTTCGTGTTGTCAGTATATATTGCATATAAGTAGCTGACCTTTCATAGACGCTTAAGTTACACGCTTAGGGTGTGCACATTTTTGTTTCTTTTGGTTTTCAAATTATGAACCTTTCTACAATTGCATCTCTCTACCTTTCTTTCTTTCTTTCTCTCTGATTCTCTCTCTGTCCCTCTCTCACTCCCTCTCTCTCTCTGTGTCACTCTCTCACTCCCTCTCTCTCTCTCTGTCCCTCTCTCACTCCCTCTCTCTCTCTGTGTCCCTCTCTCACTCTCTCACTCCCTCTCTCTCTCTGTGTCCCTCTCTCACTCCCCCTCTTTCTCTCTCTCTTTCTCACTCCCTCTCTCTAACCCCCCCTCTCTCTCTCTCTCTCTCTCTCGTGGCTGGCCTGCTCCCTGCTGTATGGTTCTGTTTGATCTCTTTGAAAAGAACTTTGTGCTTCAGCGCCCTTTGAAAAAAGCCCCTCCATGTTTTGCTGGAGCTGATCACGAGGAGCCGGTTGTAACCGAGCGACGCTGAGTGAAGCTTGTCCTGCTCGTCCTGCTCGTCCTGCTCGTCCTGCTCGTGTTCGGTCCTGCTCGTGTTCGGTCCTGCTCGCTGAGATGTGGCTCGAAAGTGCAAAGGCACAAATCTGAATATTCGCCCTTTAACCTGGATCCGTTTAGCAGCACATCAATTCCTGTCCTGTCGGAGTGACTGGCGTGGCTTGGCCATCGCCTCTGTGTCATATATCTCGAGAGTTGGCAGAGTTTTATACCGCACGAACGCATCCAAGGCTACGCTCGACATCCGTGAATCTCCCCGCCCGACGCAGCAAACGGCACGCTCTCTTTGGCTATCAAAACAGGACCAGGACGCAGTAAATCGGGGAGAGGAGTCAGCGTGAATCCGGAAGAGCGGATGGCACCATTGCCAGATTTCTGAGCAGCGGCGGTCCGATTTAGCGCTAGCATCAGTTAGCGGATGCGCTAGCAGGGACGAGGGATGGATCGGCGTGCTGGGGGGCCAGTAGCAGACGTGCTAGCATCACTCAGGGCTAAGTGGCGTAGCATTCGCCGGCTCTGCTTTATGGAGGCTGATATGGAAGTGTACAGGAAGGTGACGGCATTAGTTATTCATGGCACAGTGTAGCTGCTGACAGGCCTATTCTCTGGAGACGGATAGCAGCCTTGTGCAACCTTTCCCCATCCCCTCAGGTGGAGTTATGGGGAGTTATGGCAATATATCAGCAACTATTGACGGGAGCTGGACAGACATCACACATTTAAGGCTAGCTGAGGCTAGCTGGTGGAAAAGGTGACAATATGGAAATCGAACATGTACAGGCTTTCAATCCTGAAATTCTCTCATTTTTCTGAAACCCCCAAAACCTCAAAAACCCGAAATGACAAAACCTCACACGAAAACCCCACAACTTCCATTACTGTCCAAACATAAGGCAGCAGTAATGAAAGTCAAAATTAAAGTTTCCAATGTTCCCCTGTCTATCTCTCAATCTCTCTGTCATACTACCCCCCCCCCCCCCACACACACACATACATACAGTGAGTCAAGTTGAGTGACATCTCTGAAGAAACAGCTGGTGTGTGATTAATATGGCTCTGACACTAGTATAAACATTGTTGTCATGTGTAACATTCTGCAAAGCGACCCGCAAACTTACAAAGTAGTCAATGTTTGATTATACCGGTGTGTGTGTGTGTGTGTGTGTGTGTGTGTGGAAATAGGAGTATGTTCATCCACTTACAATTTTTATTTCTAAGATCAGATTATGGAGATACTTTCCAGTAATACTTTGGTCAAACTTCCTAGATGCGTTACTTGCTTGTGTGTGTAGAAGCTACAGAGTTAGTTTGAGGCTGTGAGGGGGGGGGGGGGGGGGGGGGGGGCTGTTTCATATTCAGACTCAGAAGATGCTGTCAAGTGCAAATCTCTTTGACTCGTCTGAACTCGCCTGAAGATTCTGTCTGGAATTCAGAGATGTTTTGCTGTTTTTTGCCCCTGTCCTTCAAGTCTGCAAAACGCAGGAAGAAATATTGGCTCCTGGAGGCCTCGTCAGGACCAGCACTAGAGCTCCAGTATTAGAGCTCCAGCGTTAGAGCTCCAGCATTATTAGAGCTCCAACATTATTAGAGCTCCAGCATTGTTAGAGCTCCAGCGTTAGAGCTCCACTATTAGAGCTCCAGCTTTAGAGCACTTTGAACTGTCCTGAGAAGGAAGAGCTTCTCCTTCTTTGATTTGGCATCTACTGCAATGATTTGCAATGGTTAATCTTTCACAAGACTAACAAACCACCCAATATGAAAAGCTTGCCGGCTTATGATTTTCTACAACTGTAAAGGACTAACGTACTGAAGGTCACTGTTTTTCCACAGACATCAGCCGTAAAAATGTTTTCTCGGTTCTTCTAGCCCTCACTATATTTTCACGTCTGCACTTTTGTCAAAGGTGTCAGCCGGCGGTCTGGAATGTTCTGAGGAGGAACAGACTAAATAGGTCAGTGTGAATGAGAGACAACCTTGCCAAGGGTTCCCCAAGTGTCACGGGCAGGCGCGGAACACACATTCAACGCCACCACATCACCAGAGTGCGCCGGAGACGGTCTGGTCTGTGGGGGAAGCCTTGAGAAAAAACAGGGCCAGCAGCTGACAATTCATGTGCACAGCAGTGGTAACGTATTACCAATCGAATACCAAGAACAATATACCAGTCAAATGCCAAGAACAAAATACCAGTCAAATATCAAGAACAATTTACCAATCAAATGTCTAGAACAAAATACCTGTCAGGTGTTCTTTGGAGGGTCACACTTGTGTCTCTGTCACTCTCCAGCTTTTAATCAATCACTTGCATCAACATTTCAGCAACACACGCCATATGCTGTGGATGCAGTGTGTTATCTTGAATTGAAGGGAGCTGTCTATGGTTCTGAAACACTAACTCCACATGACACAGTAAACGAAAAGCTTCCAATTAAACAATGAAAAGTGGATAATGAAAATAAAATAATGTGCCATTATTATTGTGCGCTTCATATTGGAGCAAAACAGAGATGTGGTTGACGGAGTGAAACACGTATGTGAGCAGTAAGAGATAGAGGATGCTTTCTTCCACTTCACTGACACTCCATATTTTATCATGAAATCCAAATTGTTGTCAGTTCACTTTGGTTCCTTGTGTTTAAGTCCTCCAAGCTCTAATGCGTAATAGAAATAGATTGTAGAGTTAGTTATTAAGTCTAACAAGTTAACTTTGGTGAACCAAGGTGGAACAGAGAATTCATATAAAACTGGTTAGGCAAAGGGAGTGCCCACCCCAAAAATACCTGTACCCTACTTATTTTAAATGCTGAATCCAAATGTGTTTTAAGTGTTAAGTGTGAACTATAATGACCCCTTTTTATTGACGCATTCTGGAAGCTTCCTGAGGCCAAATATAGATGACAATACACCTGTACATTTAAAAAGCAAGTATGTACATGTTTTAAGTGTAACAACCAGACATGTGTAAAGTATTAGAGACCCATACTTGAGTAAAAGTACAAGTACTCTATCAAAAAAGTGACATGAGTAGAAGTTGAAGTGTTCTTTAAAAACTTTACTTAAGTGAAAGTAGAAAAGTATTCAGGATTTTTTGTACTTAAGTATTGCAAGTAGTATATTCTAAAATATGTTACTCAGGTACTGAAAGTGTAAAGTACAAGTATTGTACAATTTACACATTTATTGTGTTTTGTATTAATTAAAGAAAGCAAAGTTTCATTATCAAAATTTTTTATATATCACTTACAAATCAAAGCTGTCAAAGACCACAAATACAAGTGCTCTGTATGTAAATACAAGTAGCAACTTAAAAAACTGGGCTTAACACTTCGTACACAAAAAACTGATAACCTATGTCCCGCTACGTTGTAGGTTTGACGCAGAAGTACAAGTTAGCCTGAGAAAACAAGGTGTATTTTGGATGTAAATCCATCTGTCGGGTTCTAAGGGTGAGCCTACTGCCCTGTGTTTGCCCTGTGTTTACCCTCAATAAATGCCCTTACCCTATAAAACACTACACTATAAAAATGGGCACATGATTAGTCAGCACGAAAAGAGACACGGCTTACTTTTGTTAAAAACACAACTCAGCGTGACATCGCCTTTATGATTGCCAGCTAATGTTAACTTGTTAAGTGAATACTGCAGCACGTAATGAACATAATTAAGTTAGTTATCTAGCTAGCTTACTGATGGCTCAAGCTGGTGTGTCTTCTGTGCGTTATATTTGTAACTTACCTTGATGTGTTTCTTCAAGTTTGAAGGTGAATTTTTGAAGGCCAATATCTGACCCTCTTTAGAGAGGCAGAATAGGCACTTCATCCTATAGGAATTTTCTTTCACTCTGGCAAACGAAAACATTATGTCTAGGTAGGGCCAGGGTGGTCTCCTTCCTCACTCTCACTGCCATGATCACTTGATGTTGGAGGTGTGGAAGGCCAATATATGTACATTAAAACGCCAACAAGCTTATGTAATACACTTATTCTTCTGCTGTTGCCAAACACAGTACCATCTCTTTTAATCTGATAAAAAGTGAATTATTTCGAATAATTTCGGTATATGTGTATTTGTAAATATATGTACATTAAGGTGCTGGAAAATATTAAAAATGGACCTTGAAAGTGCTTGAATTCCACCTTGTAACAAAAATCGAGAGGGGCACGACCTTGCGAGGCGACCGCGCGTGGGGCCAACGCGCATGGGCGGAGCATGGGCGGAGCATGGGCGGAGCCACTCCGACTGAGTCAATTTTGGCGTGTGGACCCTTGCGCCAGTTGCGTTGTGTCAAGTAAACCTAGCTTACGAAACTGAAATTTTCAGTGAAGCTGGGCAGCGGAGTAGAAGTAAAAGGGGGGATGCGACCGGAGAATGCGCAGTTTTCTCGTGAGACCGCCCCGATCGCTTGACCCAGTGACGGCGCCATCTACCGCTCTGGCAGTGATGATAATATGGGTTTGATTCCAAGCTAACATGTTTAGAATTGTAACAAAAAATGTTAATGTAGTAAAGTACAGATACAGCGTTTTAGTACTTAAGTACTATAGTGAAGTAGTTCTACTTCGTTACTATACAACTCTGGTAACAACTGATGCATTTTTGAATGAGTAATAAGGACTTATGAATCTGTTGGCTTTTTCTGCTCTGCCACCTGGTGGGTCACGTGTGTGTTTCTCTACAGGTGCTCTAGGAATCTGGGTACAGTGTGTGTAATGAGGAGAGGAGATACACAGACAGCTCAGTCAGGCAGCATTAGCATTAGCTACTGTCAGAAGCAAGACTTCATAATGAATTTGCTTTCAATAAAGGTCTTCCTGCATCAAGTATTTATAACTGGATGTGCTATTACCCATTTTCTCTCTCTCTCTCTCTCTCCTTGTCGTATCCTCTCGTATTCTCTTTCTCATTCTTTCTCTCCATGTGGTTTCTCTCCATTCCAATACCACATCTTTGAAAGCCCTTTCATGATCCTCTGAATGCATTTAAATAGTCTAATGTCACAATTCCATGCCACGTCAAGCTTGTGATTGGCTGCTGTGGCAGTGGCTGCCGTCCCTAATTGGCTGTGGAGGGACTGATTAACGAAGCCCACAGAGACTCACCTCGCAGGATGGGCTGCTCAAGTAAACCTGCCCCATGACTCCACCCCCTGCACCTCTCGGCTACATGGCAG
>NC_135218.1:25390100-25398678 GCF_052324685.1 Brachyhypopomus gauderio | reverse complement strand
GGTTTTGCATTTTGTCTGTCTTGATTTCGTGATTCTGGCCCGTCTACTGCCTGGTCCTCCCACTCTTTCTGCAGGCCACGCTTCCTTCCCGTAGGTGCAGGTTCTTCTCTTCCATGTGAGACTGTGTTTCTGTCATGTGCATCCTTCAGCCCTCCCTGCAGACACCACCAAGTGCTCAGGAGATGTTTAAAGCATAGGGAAGAACAGCGTAGTGACGAACAGCGTAGTGACGAACAGCGTAGTGACGAACAGCGTAGTGACGAACAGCGTAGGGAAGAACAGCGTAGTGACGAACAGCGTAGTGACGAACAGCGTAGGGAAGAACAATTTAGGGAAGAACAGCGTAGTGACGACCAGCGTAGGGAAGAACAGCGTAGGGAAGAACAGCGTAGGGAAGAACAGCGTAGGGAAGAACAGCGTAGTGACGAACAGCGTAGTGACGAACAGCGTAGTGACGAACAGCGTAGTGACGAACAGCGTAGTGACGAACAGCGTAGGGAAGAACAATTTAGGGAAGAACAGCGTAGTGACGACCAGCGTAGGGAAGAACAGCGTAGGGAAGAACAGCGTAAGGAAGAACAGCGTAGGGAAGAACAACATAGGGAAGAACAATTTAGGGAAGAACAGCGTAGTGATTAACAGCGTAGTGACGAACAGCGTAGGGAAGAACAGCGTAGGGAAGAACAGCGTAGGGAAGAACAGCGTAGGGAAGAACAATTTAGGGAAGAACAGCGTAGGGAAGAACAGCATAGGGAAGAACTGTGTAGGGAAGAACTGTGTAGGGAAGAATAGCCAACCGAGAACTTAAAACCAGTATTTGCAACAAGTAGAAACAGGCCGATCATAGTTACCAGTTACTTACCAAACTGATGTTTCCACAGAATTCAAAGAACAGTTACTTAATAAATGCACACTCCCCTATTTCAGGAGTCTTAATTACAAATAATTCGATTTTTTTATCATGTTTCGCAAATCCTGTGACCCTGGGTCACCCTTGTGTATACTTCCTAAAGATGTTATGCCATAAACTCCCTTTGCTCCCGTGGTTCTCAGATCACAGTGGGGTGTGGCGAGTAGCAGGCAGCCATCGCTGGCATCCACGCCATTCGTATGTCTGCAGGAACATATAGTCGCCGGGCCCAATGGGTCTCCTGTCCACATCCCAGCATGCACTTCTCTCACACTGACAATGTAAAAAATATGTTTGCCATCGTAATGAACTCTCACGTGAAAGGCTTGAAGAAAGGAGCATGCGAGGGCACCATGGGGCAACGTGCTGCCAGCGTTCTCAGGGCAAATTAAATCTTTTGCCTTGTGTTGAACAGGCTTTCTGCCTTCAGAGGATAATAGAATTGCATCATGAGAATAAGCCAAGATTTGAAGTCAATTAGATCCGCCGGAGCCCAAGAAATATAGCCGACGTCCGGGAGCAGACAGCCAGGTGATGTATCTGTTATATTTGCAGTCTTGCGAGTGCTGAAATTGGCCATGGAAGTGCAGAATGAGACGGGATAAAGGATGGGCCATGAGATACCCTGCGTAGAAAGCAGATACCCTGCTCCTCACAGGACAGGGGGAAACAACTCTTGTGTTGGTGGTGTGTTGCTTCCATGATCATTCAATGGAATTTGTTACTGTTTGTCTTTTTATAATATGGAAAGGGTTTTGACAAGATCACGCTTGTAAATTGCATTCTTTTTCACTTCAGTGTATTATTATTAGACTTATTCTATTTACAGTGTGAAAATGATAAACCTAAGGACACAGTGAAAAGTCTGTGTGCCTGGGTCTCTGTCTCTCTCTCCTTCCACTTCTTTGACTGCTTAATTCGATATAAATTTGACGTTTGTGAGTGTGTGAAAAAGTGTTTGTGAATGATAGCTTTGTGTACCTGTGCTTTCTGGCCCATTCTTGGTCGCCTGTTTGGTGACTCAGCAGATGTTGCATGTAAATGCTAATGTAATTTTCCCAAACATAAAGCATTTTATAGTTATAGGATAATTTCACATCATTCTCAGTGGAGGCATTTCTGTTTGTGTGCATTCTAATGCCTCTGCATGTCTGTTTAGGTATTTTCTTGTGTGTGTGTGTGTGTGTGTGTGTGTGTGTGAGATCATCTTCAGAATTTTCTCCCATTAGTCATGTTTCTGGTGCACATCTTCAAAGTGTAGAACAAGCCCGGTGTCGTCTCCATCTCCACATTCTGCAGTAGGTCCTATGGAGCAGATACCTCAGCACACTCACACAACAGTCTCGCAACTCTTCTTTGGACCTGAAACACCTGAGACGGTGTTTCATCACCACCTGGCATTTCTAGTGGTGGCAACTTTCGTGGAGATTGCAGGATGTCATGGGAAGGAAGCCATAGCCCACAAGAGCTCGAGACAGACGTGGCACTGTGACAGGACCCCCCCCCCTTCCCCGCCCGTGCTGATGCCCGCGTGTTACCTTGGCTACGTTACCGTGGCTACGATACCTCACTGGCTAAGCCACAGTGTTGGGTAATGGTGTGTAAGGAGAAAGCAGGCGTGAGCGGGCTGCTGAGAGCACGCGGAGACGCTAACGCTGCGCTAACGCGGTGGGGAAGAGAGACCCGGAGCTGCGGGCCGCCTCAAACCAGCCAAAGTGGTTAATGGCCGCGGCTCGGAAACCCACAGCAGCGCCTGTCTTGGAATAAACCTGTCATGGAGTTTATGGAAGTTGGAGCAAGACATAAATACTGTATATACAAATATATAGAGTGTGTATATTTTCTGTGTGTGTGGCTGTGTGTATGTATGCGTGTGTTGTAGAGCAGTGAATGGCTGTGGTGCGGCAGGTTGAGATGATGACCAGACAGAATGAGTACTGGTGGTTTCCTGCCAGGGGCTCATTTGTGGCATTTACCTGCTCTGGCCTTGATTTGCTGGGCCCTGAGTGTAAGTGAGGGCCCCCGGCAGGGGCCCGAGGGTGGGGCCGTAAATAGTGCCCCCGCGCAGAGGGGTGCAGAGGGGATCGGTGACCAGGTGACCTGTCACAGCCTGTAATATTGTGATTTCTAGCCAGTGTTATACATCGGGTCCATTAAGAAAAACACCATAACACAGATAACACTGGTGTACACTCACATAAACATTCACACACAGATCAAAGGATTCACAAAATACAGGACTCACAAAACAGGACTCACAAAACAGGATTCTTGAACTGACTTTTCTCCTTCCTGTCTCTCCCTTCCTAAGTCTTGGGGGGACGTATAATGGCGTTATACTGATGTATAATGGTGTGTTAATCTGACATGTACACACTGCCATTACTCAGACTCCTGGTTGTCAGTCGGCCCAGTCGGGACCAGTGAAATCCATTTAAGTCGTTGTCTTTCATGGCTTCCTGTTCTCAATGCACTGGAGCAAACCACCACCATTAATCTTATTTCATGCTTCTCCTCTCCCCTATACTAAAGTCTGCTTCTCTTCTTTTCTCTTCAAATAACATTGCTTGCTTTCTTCAAATGATCAGTTCCATTAGTCCACTTGTAGAAGGCCATGCAGACCGAGGTCTATGTGACGGTGTGTGTGTGTGTGTGTGTGTGTGTGTGTGTGTGTGTGTGTGTGTGTGTGTGTGTGTGTGTGTGTGTGTGTATGTGTGTGTGTGTGAGAGTGAGACAGAGGGAGAGGAAATGAGGAAATGAGGCGTGGTGTATTAGTGTGGACGTGTTTGAAACAGGAAAGAAGCTGCAGTTAGACGCGTCTTTGTCTGAACAAGAGTGCTGATGCTCGTCTGAGACGGTGAATCACCTGGACTCCAGCGATATGAGGCACCAACTCCTGGGTGCGTGTTTGAGAGCTTTTAGTGAGGCCGTGCAGGCAGGAGTGACAGAACTCGGTAAAGAGAGCAAGTCGCTGATGTTTCATTTTTCATGTTTGCAGCCGCAGAAGTGACTGAAGCAGGAGGTTTAGATCTGGGCAGGGAGATGAAACAGCAGTAAGCAGGAGGTGTGGAGATGTGTGTGGAAGTTTGGAGGTGTAGATGTGTGGAGATGTAGAGGTGTGGAGGTGTAGATGTGTGGAGGTGTAGAGGTGTGAAGGTGTGGAGGTGTAGAGGTGTAGAGGTGTGAAGGTGTGGAGGTGTGGAGATGTAGAGGTGTGAAGGTGTGGAGGTGTGGAGGTGTAGAGGTGTGGAGGTTTGGACATGTAGAGGTGTGAAGGTGTGGAGGCGTAGATGTGTGGAGGTGTAGAGGTGTGGAGGTGTGGAGATGTAGAGGTGTGGAGATGTAGAGGTGTGAAGGTGTGGAGGTGTGGAGGTGTAGAGGTGTGGAGGTGTAGAGGTGTGGAGATGTGAAGGTGTGGAGATGTGAAGGTGTGGAGGTGTAAATGTGTGGAGATGTAGATGTGTGAAGGTGTAGATGTGTGGAGGTGTAGATGTGTGGAGGTGTAGAGGTGTGGAGGTGTAGAGGTGTGGAGGTGTAGATGTGTGGAGATGTAGAGGTGTGGAGGTGTAGATGTGTGGAGGTGTGGAGGTGTAGATGTGTGTAGATGTGTGGAGGTGTAGAGGTGTGAAGGTGTGGAGATGTGAAGGTGTGAAGGTGTGGAGGTGTAGATGTGTGGAGATGTAGATGTGTGAAGGTGTAGAGGTGTGGAGGTGTGGAGGTGTAGATGTCTGGAGGTGTAGATGTGTGGAGGTGTAGAGGTGTGGAGGTGTAGAGGTGTGAAGGTGTGGAGGTGTAGATGTGTGGAGGTGTAGAGGTGTGGAGATGTAGAGGTGTGGAGTTGTAGAGGTGTGAAAGTGTAGATGTGTGGAGGTGTGGAGGTGTAGAGGTGTGAAGGTGTAGAGGTGTGAAGGTGTAGAGGTGTGGAGATGTAGAGGTGTGGAGGTGTAGAGGTGTAGATGTGTGAAGGTGTAGAGGTGTAGAGGTGTGAAGGTGTAGATGTGTGGAGGTGTAGATGTGTGGAGGTGTGGAGGTGTGGAGGTGTAGATGTGTGGAGGTGTAGATGTGTGGAGGTGTAGAGGTGTGAAGGTGTAGAGGTATGAAGGTGTGGAGGTGTGGAGGTGTAGATGTGTGGAGGTGTAGATGTGTGGAGATGTGGAGGTGTAGAGGTGTGGAGGTGTAGATGTGTAGAGGTGTGGAGGTGTAGATGTGTGGAGGTGTGGAGGTGTAGATGTGTGAAGGTGTAGATGTGTGGAGGTGTAGATGTGTGAAGATGTAGATGTGTGGAGGTGTGGAGGTGTAGATGTGTGAAGGTGTGGAGGTGTAGATGTGTGAAGGTGTAGATGTGTGAAGGTGTAGATGTGTGAAGGTGTGGAGGTGTAGATGTGTGAAGGTGTAGAGGTGTAGAGGTGTGAAGGTGTAGATGTGTGGAGGTGTAGATGTGTGAAGGTGTAGATGTGTGGAGGTGTGGAGGTGTAGATGTGTGGAGGTGTAGATGTGTGGAGGTGTAGAGGTGTGAAGGTGTAGAGGTATGAAGGTGTGGAGGTGTAGATGTGTGGAGGTGTAGATGTGTGGAGATGTGGAGGTGTAGAGGTGTGGAGGTGTAGATGTGTGGAGATGTGGAGGTGTAGAGGTGTGGAGGTGTAGATGTGTGGAGATGTGGAGGTGTAGAGGTGTGGAGGTGTAGATGTGTAGAGGTGTGGAGGTGTAGATGTGTGGAGGTGTATATGTGTGAAGGTGTAGAGGTGTGGAGGTGTAGATGTGTGAAGATGTAGATGTCTGGAGATGTGGAGGTCTGAAAGTGTGGAAGGGTGGAGGTGAGGAGGTGTGTGTGTGTGTGTGTGTGTCTGCCAATGAGCTCAGCTAAACTGCCCCAGACTACGTCACACTGAGGCCTCCATGCTCAGCCTCTTGGGTGGAGTTGCTGCACCACCCGAGGGCGGAGCTTTGGTTGGCGTGTCACAGGCGTCGCCCACAGTGACCCCTGACTCCCGGGGGTGGTGTGTTCTGAGTTGCCAGGGCAACTCGGCTCCTTCACTGAGATCCTCTGAAATGTTTGTGCTGTGCAGGAAAGTGCGTAAGTGGGAAGGAATACAATGACGGAGAGACTGAGAGAGGAAATCAAAGGCGGTGATAGAGTCAGAACGAGAGGCTCTGAGCGTGAGGAGACCTTTTCTGTAATACATCTATTGCCCTTTTTAAAGCCCTTTCCACTTCAAAATTCCAAATCCCCTCAAAGACTCGTCGTTCCGTTGCGTAAAAAACGGATTTATTGAAAAGTGCCCAGGGATGCACGACGGAGGGTCACGAGTGACGTGAGTGAGGTCAGCGCGGAGAAGCACAGGGGAACCGCTCCTGTGGGCTGAGATACGGAGGAGTAGAAGGAGGAACTGGCGAGGGCAGCAGCCTATTGGTGGATGACTGGGAAGGGGGACGTGACTGGGAGACACGTGATTGGTGCTGGTGTGAGTGGAGGCTCCGCTGGGTGACCTCTAGGCCGTGACATCCGTGTATAAATGAACAGTGTACACTCACACAGCCTGCGTTCCCCCGCTGAAAGAAAAACAAATCACACACAAGGATACAGTACCTCAGCACCACTAGAGCACACTACATTTAAATATACAGAGTTTAACAGATGCTTGAATCCAGAGCAACTTAAATTGCGTATCCGTGGAATGCAATCTAAGGATGAATCTAAGGATGCTGATAACCATGTCAGAAGGAAAACACACAAGCAAAATAGATGCAATGTTTTATGTAGAGAAGAACGTGAAAGATTACTCAACAGAGTGTGAGAAGGTATCAACCGTGATTTCGATATATGTCAGGCTGAGCGAACCAGCAAGAGTGTGAGACATCGAGAGAGAGAGAGAGAGAAAGAGAGAGAGAGAGAGATAGTGGGGTTTGTAGAATAAGAGAAAGAAACATGCATTTGTGAATCTGGAGAATTATTTTCCCATTACACAACGGTGAATAGGTTTTTTTTTTTCCTAATTCTTTTCAGGAGTTTTTTTTCTTCATAACTTTCACTGAACAAATTGCATCAGCTCAATGTGTTCTGGAATCATGATTCCATGTTCGTTCTCTTCACTGATAATACATTCCCTTTGGACTGACTCAACACTCACCTGGCTACTCACCTGGATCCACTGCTCTCCCTCTCTCCAGCGCTGACCACCGTCATGGTTTTGGCGTTTCCCTGTGACTGCTACCACGCTCATAGCCTAATATTAGACATGTTACTCCAAACCTCAGGAACTATGAGGCAATGGCTGTTTCTAACTATGATGTGGCTTTTATTTAGCCCTGAACATCAACTTAACAGCTCCTCGGAGGTTGCTGCAGGCACCTGGAGGCCTCCCTGAAGCTCTTAGGTGCGATGGACTACTCACCACTGAGCACGCTCAGTATGTCAGAGGCCGCAGACGACAACGAACCACCACGTTAGTAACTGTGTTCAAATTGTGATAAAATTAGATTATTTCTAAACTCCCTGTTTTAAATTCATGGCAGAACAGAGAAATTTATTTGCTGTTCTGCTTTAATAGTTATTTTGAAAAATAATTTGTAATTTGTTTGCCAATTCAAGCGACCCTCCGCAGGAATTCTCATGCCCTGAACCAGAGCTCAAATCAGACAGCTGGATTCCAAGGGCTGATCCCCAGTCAGTTTCCACTGTCCTCCTCCTTTGGCTGTGAAGTGTGATTACAGATTCTGCATCAGCACTCAGACGAACACCTTCGGTAGATGCTAGACCAGGGGTGGCCAGGGACTTAGAGCCAAAATTTTTACTATTGTACTGCAAAGTGCCACATTATATGCACACATATTTACACATATTCTGTCAAATTTTGAAAGCAGGCCCACTTGTAGACTGCGTTGCCCAGTGGGTGGGGGAGGGTCGGGGTTCGTCATATTTTGAAAAGGATAAATATTTATTTTTTATTCAAGCTTGGGAGCCACATTCTTATGGGCCAAGAGCTACATGCGACTCGCAAACCGCGTTAGCCACCCCTGTGCTAGACGAATAAGGATGAGTTTGGTCATATTCTGAGGCTTAATTTTACATTTTCTTAAAGGATTTCATATAAATTCGTAGAAATTTGCTTTACTGACGTCTCCTGGAAGGTTAGAAAGGCGTGTGGTGAGTTGGGGTTTGCATCACTGCTTATTAGCCTTAAGTTGTTCCGGGAAATAGCACGGAGGTTAATATTTTGTTTTAAATAAACCTGAGTTTCTGCTTCAAACGCATCAACAACAGTGCAGAGAAAAAATTATATTTTCTCCAAGAAATAAAGAAAAACTTATAAAATGTGCAAGTGACACTATCCCCAAGAGCTATTACAGAAACTTAAGATGAAGCTGGAATTAGGGGGCCACTCGGGCGCAAAATCCCGTCTTCTTGAGCGAGGGTGTCGATCAGCGGTTAAACTCCCCCCTCCCACAGAGAGCTGAACCACGCTGCTCGTTTGCTTAATGATCTCTACCTGGTCCCTGGCGGCAGTCTCACAGCGAAGCCGCCGTCTCCGTCTGCTTACAAGTGCATACATTAAACATGCAGTGGCTCCCGCCTGCTCTTTGCATTTTTCGTCTCCTGTGTTTCCTCCCTGCTTCTCCCCTTTAATTTGCACAAACTTTTGATGGATGGCAGCTGCACTGCGAGCTGCG
>NC_135218.1:25377600-25387600 GCF_052324685.1 Brachyhypopomus gauderio | reverse complement strand
GAGAGCAGTTCTCCACCGAAGATCTCCTCACTCACTCTGACATCGCCACTCTCTGTTAATGGCTCTCAGAGATTGATTCAGCTGGGGATCATGGCGTCTGTTCTCTCGGGGCTCCACTTGTGCTGTCTGTTATGAGAAACAGCCTCACAACTCATTTGTCTGTATGCTGTATAGCAGTAACTATTCTTCTCCAAAGTGCCGTTCATCTGTTGAATGTGCATTAAGCCAGTTTACAGAATCAGGTTAGAACGTCTTCGGTTTATTTATTTGACATGCCGTTCTGATTTCTTTGTCTTGTATTTAGGCCCACAATTGCACAACAGTAATGATTTTCAGGACACACATATTTTGTTAGCTGTTTCAGTGCTGCAGGCCTGGATACGTATGCGTGTGAGTACGTACTCTTAACATATTGTATAAACTGAGCTTGAAGCATTATTAAAATGTGATATATGTCTAGTATGTGTCGCCTTGCCAGGCATCAACAGTGGACGCTGATTTCCAGATGTTTTGAGGTGTTTAGTTAACAGATGTTTAGCTAAACTTGCTCCAAGACCACAAGCCAGAATGATGCCCATTTGAGCACATGCATGATGTGGTAGTGTAATGTGCAGTGGTTACTGATGATGCAATGTCTTAATAAAAGGCTAGTTAGTTGAAGTGCACCCCACTACCTTCAGCCAGAATGTTAGCCTTGAAGCGAACAGAGAAATTTATGTTAAAACATTTTAGCGAGTGCATTATACTGATTTATAATTCAGGCCAGGTATGACATGCTGAACTGTTTTTTTTTACTTGCAGTTGTATAAGACCATTTTGAATCTGTAAGAACATCTTTGGATTCTGTGCCTTGTGAAAGCCATATAAGGTAATTTTCTGTTGAATCGTACATTAAAAGCATTCAATTCATAAACAACAAACTCAATAAATGAATACATAAATAAAGCACGGTGAATTTTGCAGAAAGGTATACATTTTTATTTATTTATTTTAAAACTCTGAGGAAGTGTGTTGGGGGAGCTCAGACTGAACCACACTACATTATTTCAGAGACCTGCACTACCTCACAGCCAGCTTCACGGCGAATTTATTTAACAGGTCTTCGCACAGGAAACCCACTGTGACAGTGTGTGTGGATGTGACAGCAGTTGTCAGTGTGGCGCTGTGGACATCCGGACTCTAGCTGTGTAATGGCTGACAGAGGAGGCACTAAAAAAATTCTCAACCTTTTGAATTTGGAATGTCACATAACAATGGAGCTTAGTGAGTTTTATCAACAACCGACCATGAAATTTTAGAATGGCGTCGATAATTCTGGACTCACACATACATAAAAAGGCCAATTATTGTTTTAATTGTTTTTAATCCATAAAAAAGCAATGCCATGATATATGAAACAATTCAATTTGTGTTATAATCAGAAGTGAAAAGGAGTTTTGTTTACAAAAGCAATCAAACGGTTCTAAAGGGCAAATCCAATTATAAAGAGATAGAATTTTATCTGCGCTGGACAGATTGCTATAGGCTAGGTACAGACAGGAGCTTGCATAAACTGGTTAAACAGGTTAAACTGGCGGACACGGACAGGACTCTTGAGATGCCATATTGCGGAGAACTTGGGAGGTGATGGTATCTAGATGCTGATGCTGATGAGAGCATACCTGCTTTGCAGATATAAACCTCCATTGCACAAGATTATTCACAGGGGGCAATTTCAGACAAAAGAGCAGGAACCATCAATCTAGAGGAAGATGCATGAAATATGTAGGAAAAATGGGAATGTTGCGGGTGGAGGTTCTGGTAGCAGCTGACTTGTTTGTGGTGATGTAGCACATACAGTAATTGGCCACCCACTCCTCTTCATTGTTTCAGAACCATTTGTCCAATGGGAACAGGGACGGTTGCTGACTGATGACACACAGAACAGGAAATGCTGAAATTGTTCTGGGTTAGAGACACGCACAAAGCAACCTCCCCATTCAGTGGCCCATTGTCACATATGGTCCCGCCTCCCTCCCGTCAGTCATGTCTTAGGTTTGATCACCATGTGTTTGTGTGGCTTTTATTTTGAAATTCCTGCTTGTGTCTGTCTTCACACCCCTCCATTGTGCTCCGCCCCCTCATCCTGACTTTCAGGTGTGTCTCGTTTGGATCCTTGTTTAGTGTATTTAAGTCCTGTATTTAGTCTCTTGTATTGCTGGTTGTTGCACGTGGCCCCTGTGATTTTGTTCCTGTGTCTACGTTATGTATTTTGTAGTTCCTTCAGTTGTTTGCAAGTTCGTGCCTTGTGCTCTGTGGTTATGTTCAGTCTCTGATTTCTAGTCTTGTTGTTCATTGGTGTTTGCCTTGTCTCTTTAGTTTGTAGTGTGCAGGTTTGATTTGTGTGCCTTTTTTTGTCTATGTAGTTTCATATATGTTGTGTCCATGTCCATGTTCATTAATTCTGTCTGTATTTGTAGTTAATATTTACTTGGGTGATGTCTTTAGTCTTGTTTAGTTTATCTGTGTCTTGTTAATAAATCGTCATAAACTCCAAGATCTCCTGCACATGCGTCAACCAGCCTCCTCCAGTTGTTACATCCAATGGTTTGTGACTAGTTTTCTGTCATGACTGCCATGCCTTCACACTCTAGATGTGATGCCAGATAGATTCTGAAGTCCATAATTATTGAAGAGAACTAACAATGATAGGTAACACCTTGTTTATTTGCAAGGCTATGCAATTGGTTGAAGCAATTGGTTTGTCTGCCAAATGTCTGTGGAATGCTGGTCTGATGAACTGAATTACAGAATTTCCTTCTCCAATAAGAGAACATATGATGCTGCCTTCAGATTTAAGGAAATTTGAATGCAGATGTCTCTCTGCAAGGGAAAGTCTTGCAGAGAAACATCTGCTAGAAGACATCTATGTATAGCAGAGTGCCCTCACGGAGCAGGAAATAACAGGATTGTACTTTGTAACCAGGGCAGATCTACTGAGAGACGGCAGAATAGGGAGTATTTCTTGATGTACAGCTCAGACAATGAATCTAAAAGGGGTTGGTGATAAACTTCATTCACACCTGTCCAAGAGACTGATTGTCAAGTGAGCTGATACACACCGGCGGACGCAGAAGATGGCAGCGAATTTGAAGAGATTAAACCGAGTCAGAACTAATGGAATTCCCTGCCAGTGTAGGGACAGCTTGACAGGCAGAGTAGGTGAAGTGGAACTTACCCTTAAAGTCACTGTTGTCTAACCGGGGGCGCTTCATGAGCACATGACCCTGCGGGACACGGCTAAGGGACGAACAAAAGTCCCGCATTTCTCCACCTATATGACTTTCTTCACCACCTACAGGCATGTGAACACCATGTTCAGGCATGTAAACACCATCTGCATGGACTCGGCCTGGTTGAGGGTTCTGGTTTAGGGTCGGGGGACTGAAATCTGTGGTTGGACTCTTCTCATGATGGAGGTTATCTGACCGAATAACCATGTTGATATATTCATCCAGCAGCGTCAAATTTTTTTAGACGCTTTTCTAGTGTCTTGCTGTGACTCTATACACAGACCCTTACCAAACAAACTGCTCAAAATGGCTACATTCCAGCCACAGGACGCAGCAGTAGTGTAGAAGGTGAGAATCTGAAGGGCGTTTACTAACCGTTCACCACCCTCTTGGCCATCTCACTCCTGTATAGTGACACCACTACAGTGCACAGTGAGGAGAGGTGATGGTGGTGATTTGAGAAGCAGCCGAGATCTGAGGAGTACCATGAGTAAAATGCAATGAGTAATGGAAAAGGAAACCAGTGCGCTTCTTGGGAGGTGCGTTTGAGCGTAATTGTGCCAAAGCAGACCGTGTCAAAAGGTTGATCACCATCCCACTCAGCTGGGTCTATAGAGGGTGAATCCTTCTGTCACAGCTGGAGTGAAAAGATATTTATTTACAAAACAGGCCATTAGATTTGAAGAAACAGATCCACGAAGAGGCTGAAGTTGATTGAGGGTGAACAGTCTACTGAAGGTTAGGCACAGATGGTTAGGGTTAAACTAATAGAGAGTGGCAAAATGTACAATCGGACCAGACAAACAGGGCTCAAAAGTGTAGTGTAGCATGTGAGAGACTTTGCACAAAACTTAACTTGTTAAGGTGTGCAAACCGATGAGCCCGGTAGGAAGAAACAGGTGAAATTGATTAAAGAGCATGACTGGGGTTGGGTCGTGAGTTTGTAGGCTGCCAAGGCCCTTGAGCTTCACAGGAAAAGTGATACCTCCGTTCCTTTCTACCTTTCTCTTCCTTTTAAACCCTAGTTTTTTAAACCCTAGTCTCATTCTCCTTTTTACTTTGTCAATTTTTCTCTCTTTATGTCTCATATGCTCACAGTCTCACTTTTCCTCAAGACTCTATTGCTGGACCTCTTTGTAAATCATAATGTGATTTACAGGGGACATAATTCTGTTAAAAGCCATTTAATGATACAGAGTATAGGGCGCTTTCATGAGAGAGCAAATTGAATGCGGAGGCTGAGTGCTTTGTAAATCTTTAAGTCCAGGTACAGGGACTCAATTAAGCACCATCTAATGCAATTTCATATCTGAGGAATTCTCTCAGATACATAATTAGAAGGCTGTTGAGAGAGAGAGAGAAAGAGAGAAAGGGAGAGATTGAGGGATTGAAAGAGAGAGTTAAGCCCAAGTCAGTAAATCAGGTTTCATTTCTCTGTCTTCCTTGGGTTTAGTGAGACTGTTATGGGCCCACGAAGGCAGAGCAGCAGATCTTGTCTTGAAATTGAGAAGGAGAAAAAGATTCAGTTTACCAAGGTGACAAGTTCTCGGAGGCATAGATAAATAAAACCGCGGTGGTTTTATTTCATTGCTGCGATGTCATCTTACTTTAGGCGGTATTCTGAAGAAGAAACGTTCTTCCTTTTTGTTGCCGCTTCTTTGTTGCGGTGATTGGACAATTAGTTCAGTTTACCTCATTGTTCTGTAAACAACGGCTGAGTTGCCTGAGCTTTTATTATTTGCATTTATAATGTAACGAAATTACAACTCAAGCCAGTAGTTATCTTTAAACCACCGAATTACATCCATTTAACGAAGGTTTCCAGAAGAGCAGTGAGCTCACCAATTCCTTTGCCTAGACATTTCTCTGGCAGCTTGCATGCTATTGTTCACAGCTCAGACCACAACACAAAGCTTCCATTAGCCATAGAGGATGAGCTACCATTTTAGTAGCTGGCTCTCGAACAGCCAGCCGTGACCATGTGATGAGTTTGTAGATGTAGACGTTCTTCTCGCCGCTGTGAGTCATCAGCGCTTGGGAGGTTACTTCACCACCATCTGCTAGGTGGAGTTGCAAAGGGGCGAAGGTCTGAAGAGAGGATCCATTATCCATCTGAAGAGGTTTCAGGAGGACCTGGATTCAGAGGGAAAGAGAATGAAAGAGCAGGCGCTTTGTAATGGAAGATATCATTTACTTACATGTGAAGTACCGTCGTCATAATCCTCTTGTAACACTACAGCCTTTTAGCTACTTTCAGTCTTACTTTACATTCGCTCGACACCTCTGATCTTACAGAAAGCTGCATCGTCTGCAAACCCCCCCCATCCCCCCCCCCCCCCCCCCCCCCCCCCCCATGGAAATGGACTTAGGATGGTCTGAGTTTCAGGGGGAAAAAAGTGAAAGAGAGTGTAGTGTGTTCTCTAGAACAATGAGGGGACAGTGTTCAACCATGCAAACTCCAACTCCCAAGGTTCTTTGCTGCTCAGAGGAAGCGTGAGCTGGTGTAGTGATGCTACCTGGGTGCAGACCACTGTGGCACCACTGTTAGGGCCGACTGTCCAGGCTTTCTGGACTCCGCAGTACACAAGCATGTTCATTCCACAGCATTTTATTTAACCTCTTCAAGCATCTTGCACCTGTGTGATCAGAAGTTTTATTTACATAATACAAAATTGTGTCATTACTGGTAGAACTGCACAAAACTACAATAAATGAATTTTTAGAATGCACCTGAGAATAAAATGGATCATAAGGTATTTGATCATTAGCTGTTGATAACAGGTTTATTGCTTTCTTGGTTAATGGTAAACATTAGGCTATATTTTGTAAGTATTGCAGGAGAATAATTAATTCCATTGTAGATTTTTTCTTAAAACCTTAACCTCATCTTTGCCATAGTCTTTATTTCTCATTACAGTTCATGTCAGGTAGGGGTTTTTAGAGCAGTCTGCAGTCTCACCTCTATTAGCTCCTTCAAGCCAATGGATGACAAGGCAGTGAGTAAACAGAGAAAACAGAGGGCAGAGCAGTGCGCCGTGGTGATTAATGAAACCCTACGCAAGGTCGAGCACTTGTGCTGGTCCCTCTCGAATCCCCTCCCAAAGCCTCTCCTCTGGTTCTGTAGCCGACGCCGTCCAGCCGCGTTGAGCTTCTCCGCTGTGTCTCTGACACATACACGCCTGCCATTTTCCTTCATTGCCCCTTAAACATGAATTATTGATGTGTTTTGCAAATAAACAGTAAGCTTCAAAAAGCCATATGTGAGTGGCGCGGAGGAAAAAATTGCCTCATAACTCATGTTCCTGAGTGAAACTGGGAGGCAGGCCTCTATAAACAAGGCCAGCCTGTAAATTCCCCGGTGAATCCCACCAGCTCCAGACGCACATCCTACGGGCTGGGAGACCGACACCGCCCCTGTCAGGGCAACGATGCATCCACACCGGAGGACATTCATCACAGGGAGCGAAATGGCGGGATTGAAACCACTCCCATGAGATGGCATTCGAGATGGCCACTGGGATTACGGAGGCTCTGAGTCTTAGCTCAGTGTGGAAGGCGAGGTGTTTCTCCTCCTTTTTCAGGAATGGAGAGAGGGACGTGAGGGCCACTGCCCCGGACTAAACAATGTGAAGTATATATTTTTAAATAGACTTTTGGAGTATGCTGTTTATCAGCCTTGGCACTGCGGTAAACTCAGTATAACATTTCCCTCATTTCACATAGATCAGTGTATTGTGTAAGAGCTGAACCCACCCTCCTCCCTGCCGTTCACCTCCTTCTCCACAGCCACAGTGCAGCTAGGGTGGGATCAAACGCACTCCAGAAACAACCCCCGCACGACGAATTGTATTTACTTGGGTGTTTTTTCCTACTAAGAGTTTGAAACTGCACTCAGTCTTCAGCGCGTGAGCGTTTGCTGATTTGTGGTGGCCGTAGGGCCCAGTGTGGGCGTGAGCTCGTACTCTTCTAGTGTTACGTCTCACGCTCGGATAGCCAGTGCAGGTGACCTGCTGGCGTTCTGCGTGTTCCGGCCGCACTGCGACGCCAGACGCCACCCGCACCAACTCTTTACACTTCCTACACTCGTACCTACGTAATTACCCATAACGATTAGGTCCAGAGTGAATCACAACCACTGTCTATATCAGGGATGCCAGACAGCAGTCAGCGGTGAACCCGACTTCCTGGAACCCTACTTGGATGGGGAACCGTACAAGAACCTCAGACCGTGTCTTGCATGATCAGGTCTGTTTGTCTGAGTGTTTGCTTTCAGTCCTCTTCCCGCCCCCAACCCACCCCCCCCCCCCCCCCCCCCCCCCGCATCAAAAGGAAAAGTGGTTTGATCCTCCTGCATGCTGATCTATCACAAAATCTAGTCGCTGACTAGAAAGTATTTAGAAAGTCAGACCTGATTAAAAATGAAACTGAATTCAGGATTTCAGAAATGAGAGGAGGAGAGAGTGAGAGAGAGAGGGAGGGAGGGAGGGAGAGAGAGAGAGAGAGAGAGAGAGAGAGAGAGAGAACAAAGAGGACAGGCAACTTCTACATCATTTCTTTCTGAAGTTAGCTAGGTGAGCTGGAGTGGCGTCAAACTGAATGTGTTGTAGTAATGTAATGTAGCGATTAGCTAAACTTCATTTATAGACTTTAAAGGAAGAAACAGGAATTTCATTCAGTGCTGCAGTACTAATAATACAGTTGTAACAGTCAATGGTTGTTATCATATTCAAATGAAGTTAGTTTACAAGTTAGTTGATCTAACTTGTAAAATGCACACTGTTAGTTCCAGACAGTGAAGATGGCTACACACACACACACACACACACACACCAGGGGCGCAGATGGCACTGGGGACGGGGGGGACATGTCTCCTCCAGATTTATATTGACCCCATCCGAAATCTAGCATCTACAAGCATAAACGTATATATTGTACAGCTTGGTCCCCCTCACTTCAGAATTTACATCTGCGCCGATGGACACACACACACACACACACACACACACACACACACACACACACACACACACACACACACACAGCATTTATTGCACCTCAGGTAAAGATGAATGTGTTTTCACCATGTGCTGAGGAGAACATCTCTCAGCAGTGTGACTGGCATGTCTTGGGTTCTGTTTGGGGCTAATGGCCTTCTTGTCTTTTAATGGAAAAAAACGAAACTGAAGTAATTGGTACTGGTGTCGGTGGAAGAGCTGCTACATGAGCACTAAACCCAAAATGTCAGGTTGCTCTTCAGTTACTTCAGGCATTGGCTCTCTGCTTTCTTTTTAAATGACACAAGCCCCTCTCCTTGTGTTAGTAAAGGGAATTTAGGGTAATTTCTACCACCTACGCGTGTGACGGGTGCATTTACGTGTTTTTGAGCACACAGGCCGAATGACTGCTCCAGTAAAGAGGATAAAGGAAAAGGGGGTGTGTGGGTGTGACTGTGTTTCTCTTGCTGTTCAATAATGCAAGTGCTCCTTCATCACCCTCTCACAAAATCAGAAGAAAAAGAAAAGAAAGAACATGAGAGAGATAAAAAAGGGAGTAAAACCAGGAGTGAGAGGTGAAGTAGAAAACAAAACCCTAGTGGGTTTGGTTTGAATTGGAAATTCCTGTTGAGGACTTTGCTCTCTGTGGGTCTTTTTTTTCCCCTTTTGTTCGCTTGCGTGTGTGTGTGTGTGTGTGTGTGTGTGTGATGTTTTAGTCTCTGACTGGACGGCTTCATCCTCTCCTCCTTTCTTTCTCTCCCTCTGATCACCTGAGTCCCGGTTCCTGTGGGGTCTACGGGTGTCTGCTGCACCTCTGCTCACCACTACCATGACCATTATTGAGCTGGACACACACATCTACCTGTGCTCAGTGGATTTCCCATGTGCAGGATGGAGGATGGAGGTCAACCCCCAACACCCCCAAACATTCTACCCCCAACACCCCCCAAACCCTCCACTCCCAACACCCCCAAACACTCCACCTCCAACACAGCCCCCAAATACTCCACCCCCAACACCCCCAAATACTCCACCCCCCCAAACCCTCCACCTCCAACATCCCCCAAACACTCCACCCCAATACCCCCAAACACCCCACCTCCAACACCCCCAAACCCTCCACACACAACACCCCCCCAAACCCTCCACCCCCAACACCCCCAAACCCTCCACACACAACACCCCCCAAACCCTCCACCCCCAACACCCCCAAACCCTCCACACACAACACCCCCCAAACCCTCCACCCCCAACACCCCCAAACCCTCCACACACAACACCCCCCCAAACCCTCCACCCCCAACACCCCCAAACCCTCCACACACAACAGCCCCCCAAACCCTCCACCCCAGCACCCCCCAAACCCTCCACCCCCAACACCCCCAAACCCTCCACCCCCAACACCCCCAAACCCTCCACCCCCAACACCCCCAAACCCTCCACACACAACACCCCCCCAAACCCTCCACTCCCAACACCCCCAAACACTTTTTGTTGGAAGTTTTATCAGTCTGATGTTGGTTAGCCAGCTAGCTAACATTAATTCCATCCATATAATGTGAACTAAGTGTTACCAGTTAAATCAAGTGAAACTTACTAGCTGTTATCGTGGTAGCTCACTAGGAATTTGGACACACGTGATGTTTTGGGATGAATGGCTTTGAACTTAGCAGTCTGCTACTAAAGTACTGTAGTCTGTTAGTAAAGTACTGCAGTCTGCTACTAAAGTACTGT
>NC_135218.1:25227600-25375100 GCF_052324685.1 Brachyhypopomus gauderio | reverse complement strand
CACACCTCCGTCACCCCACACCTCCGTCACCGCACACCTCCGTTCCTCCACACCTCCGTCACCCCACACCTCCATCACCCCACACCTCCGTTCCTCCACACCTCCGTCACCAGTGGCGGACTTAGCAATTTGGGGGCTCAAGGCGAATTTAGCTAGGGGGCCCATCAACATTAATATGCGAGAAATAAGTCAGCTAATCAGGGGGCCCCTACAGTGGGCTGCAGTGGGAGGGGCCCAAGGCAGTTGCCTAGCCACGCCTCTATGCAAAGACCGCCTCTGTCCGTCACTCCACACCTCCGTCCCTCCACACCTCCGTCCCTCCACACCTCCGTTCCTCCACACCTGGCGGTCGGTGGCCATTTGCAACGTAGCAGCCAGCTCTACTTGCCTGTTCTGGGTATCTGTAACCAGGGCTTAATTTGAGCCGGATCCTGCCGGAACAGGATCCGGGAACTCTTTAATTTTGAAGCGTGCGTTCCGGTAACTGTCTGCCTCGATCCGGTAACATTTTATGTTGTCCGCAGGGCTGCCAACTCTCACGTATTGCGTGAGTTACTAGTTCGCTAGCTCTGGCTAGCTCCCCCCCCCCCCCGCTCAACAACTTACGTTCGCCGCCCCCCTCCCCCCCTCGCTCAGGTTAATATGCGTTCCGGCATCGTTTGATTTACAAATTAAACCCTGTCTGTACTGTAACCCACTATGCACATGTATGTTGATGGAGGCCTTTATGGGTTTAGGCGTCTGCGGTCTGGTACGTTCGGTTCCTGTGTATGCAGCAGCCTGTGCTGTGTCCAGTCTACAGGAGGACGCTGTGACCCGTGGGTCTCGCCGGAGAGACCAGCTTTGGATTAAAACCCCGCCGCTATTAACATTCAGAGTCTTTAACATGCACGGATGTTGAAGTGTAGCGGTGGAGGCGTGCGGATATGACCCTAATGCATTATTAATGTAGTGGAGACTGGGGTGGCACAGGGCCGTTAAAATAAGATAATGAAAGGGGGCGTTACCGTGGTAAAGGCTGATTGATGGGAAGGTGTGGAGAAAAGACCTCTGGGTTACAGTCTCCAGGGCGACCTGGAGAGAGGCAGAGTGTGTTCACAAGTGAGATCCTACAGGAACCGCTTGTTTTTTAGTTTAAATGTCCTGAATGTCCCGAGGTTCCTGTATGTCAGGGATCTTTCTACAAATCAAATCTGTACAAATCAAAGGTACTGGCACCCATAACTATGATGAAATGAAAGCTAATGTTCCCACTGTGCTAACGAGCCTTATTTAGTCTTTATCTAACAATTATGTCTTTAGGTTCTCTTAACTGCTTTATTTTGGGGCTGGTTTATTTGTAAGTACAAAGTACAAACCAAACATTCAGGTCAGCAGATCAAAGTGACTCACTTCCACAGACACAAAAGCAAGCATTCTGACACACACACACACACACACACACACACACACACACACACACACACACACACACACACACACACACACACACACACACACACACACACACACACACACACACACATTCAAATGTTTCCTGAAATGTTCTTTGGCTCTCCAAGTCTGACCAGTGCCTTTATAGCTCACAAATCTTTTTGTAAAATCAACAAAACACCATTTGCTTCCTACCCCAGAGATTTCTAGTTCTTTGCGAGTTCTGAGGGCTTTAGGCCCTAGTTTGGAACATCTCAGATCTCAGTGCGGTATTCTGCCTTTAAGTATTAATGCCAAAAGGCTCCATCTACAGGCAATGTCTGCCCCAGGCTAACAGGGTATCTTATCTGGTTTTGCTACAGACTCACAATGAATAAACTTAGAAATAACTAAATCAACAATAATTAAACAACTCATCAACATTTAAAACTCCTCGAATGCCCTCTGTTTGAGTTTATATGGGGAGTTCTAGTCTGTGTGTGATTACATTGGTGTAACTTGGGAGCATGACACTTCAGATACATCTGCCTTTTAGAAGGACTTGAATAGGTCCTCGGTGTTCAAGATCACCCGGCCAGCCCAGTCTAGCCCAGCCCGGCCCAGCCCGGCCCAGCCCGGCCCTTATTTCTGCAGTATCGCTGATTAAAGTGTGTTCTTATCTCACAGATGGCCGCAGCGGCCCCGGACGGCCTGGCTTCTGTCAGTACGATCGGCAACGGGCCTTTGTCCTAAATGACTTCTTTGGTGCGATAACTCTGTGGAGAAGCTTGTCGCAGACCCAGCCCTCATGGGGCAAGACTGCCGTCGGGGGGGCAAGACTGTTGCGAGGCAAGACTGCCGTCGGGGGGCAAGACTGCCGTCGGGGGGCAAGACTGCCGTCGGGGGGCAAGACTGCCGTTGCGGGACCTTTGTGCTCAGAGGGCACAAAGAGAAAGTTGCGGTTCCGCACGGCCGAGCCGTCTTGTCTGTACGCTGTGCCGTCTCTTAAGCTGTCAGCCGAGCTTCAGATTAGAGAGGTGACAGAGAGCGCTCTGCCACTGACGTTTCCCTCGTTTCACAGGACAAATTACCAACGTATACAGCTTGTAGCCTTCTGGAATGCGAGAGTTTCCTTTTCAAAAGCTCTTTTAAGTCTTTCGTTGGAAAATAGTGGGAATATTTTATTCTCGGGAGGTAATCGGCAGGCGCAGTTCGATTCATTTGGCTACATCAAGCGAAGTGTAGTTGGCGTGGTCTGGTCATTCATGTGTGGAGTTACTATAAAGTCTGAATGTCTCGTCTTTCAAGGTGCCACATTCGGGTGATCGACACGTTCGGGACGGAACCCGCTTATAATCACGAGGAATACGCCACCTTACATGGCTACAGGACCAACTGGGGCTACTGGAATCTCAACTCCAGACAGTATATGACCATGTTTCGTAAGTATGCTGTTAACGTAAGTGCTAGTTTAATACGGATACTGATACTTTTCATTTTAATTTGTAATTATTATTTTTGAATTGTAAATATCTATATTACTCACAGTGATGTTATATATCATAAGGTAATAGGTAGTAGGTAATACGTAAATAAATGAAGCAGCTAGCTCGTTGGCAGTGAAGTCAGAGCCAGCAGCAACACAATATTCACAAAGGCCATGGAGAGCAGCAGGTCTCAATGTCGCCGCCCTTCTGTTAACATACTGTTGTGCCCTTAATCTAGTACTGCAGCTACTGCAGTCACCCTAACCTTCATCCTCTCTGCCTCTTCCTCACTCATTTCCATCCTGAAAATGAGTGAGGAAGAATATTTTACATTATATGTGTACATTTTTTGTGTATTTTTTTCCAGCCACATGGAAAATCACCCATTTATAATTGACACTTGTGTCAGCCAGTGCGATCAAACTTCTGCTCACATCTGATTCCCACGGGCAGACTTGCGTAGGTGCTGGTGGGCAGGAGTTTGTAGGAAGAAGCTTGTGCGTAGTATGATGTGTAGACGTGTGTGCGTGTGTGTGTGTGTGTGTGTGTGCGCGCGCGTGTGTGTGTGTGTGTAGAGAAAGCCTGTCTTCATTGACAGCTTGCATGTGTGCTTTTCTGAGAAGCGCAATGGGTCTCTGTGGACCTGCAGTGGCTGGTTGGATCTTTTGCCCCTGACTCTGGTCACACTCCAGTTGTTCACGGCTCATTCTGTGTCACCTGCCTTACTGACAGTCCCACTGTTGCTAACAGACAGACACCCTCCCAAACACACACACACACACACACTGAAACTAATGTCACTTGAAATAGAAAAAAATGGAAAGAAGCTGGAAATGCAAGAGGTTTCACACTCTTTAAATCAAACTGTTTATGGAATCTAAGAGTCAGAAATACTTGCAGTGTTGATTTACTGTAAACAAGCAAACAACAATTCCGTAACCAAAAGACAAACTAGTCGCACCTACAGGGAACTTTCAGCAGTCTGAAGGGTGGGTGCACACTGCTCAGTAAAAATGAATCGGCAGTGCGGTGAGGATCAAGAATCCACTGACAGAAGAGGAGAGCCACCTTTAAAAGTGCTGTTGGAAATGATAAAAAGCACTGGAGTCTCGGTTCACAGCGAGCCAGGATTGCAGCTCTTGGTATCCGGGGCGTCTTGAAAGAATTTGCTTCGGGAATCTAGCATACCAACTTTTACACAGTGAGCTGACTGTGGTCTCGCCCGTCTTTTGCGACAGCCCACACTCCGGATAACTCGTTCATGGGGTTCGTGTCCGAGGAGCTGAACGAGACGGAGAGGCACAGGGTGCAGAAGAGCAAAGTCAACAACGTGGCGGTTGTGTACGGCAAGGAGGCCAGCATGTGGAAGGTGAGGACAGCCCTCGAAATAGAACCGCCGACCCAAAAACAGAGCAGCCTCCCGATCTCGCTCTGGAGCCTTCTGACAACACTGCTTGGGAAAAGATACATTTCATAAAATATCTCCCTACCAGCTCAGACGCAGCTCAACTCAAGTTTTTATTTCGAGCGCTAGGACCGATTTTAATACTTAGGCTACAAGACAAAATCATTTACTTTACACTACACATGGGTTTTTCCTAAAGCCTCTTAACTACACAAAGACACAATTCTGACTTTTACAATGATTTTAACCCTTCAGTGCGTCAGGGGACAAGCGGGCCAAGAGTATCGTATATTTTCTTTCTTATATACCTCAGTTAGCACTACAAGCCCCACTGTCGATACTCGCTAATAGAATTTACGCAGCTAATTGTTTAACGACAGCTATGACCTAACAAGCTTCCACTCTCCAAACACAATACGAGTCTGTGGAGGCCCTTCCAGGCTGCTAGATAGCTTTATCTGTTCACAGAGCCTGAGATAAAGTTGAAGGATCTGCCTTTAATTAAGAGCCGGTTTACTCTCCGCTCTGCTGCATTGTTCTGTGGGCTGTTTGACGAAGATCTCTTGTGGAGAGCCGTCTCATGCAAAACCCAGAGCATTCCACTTATTTCAAGACTGCGTCAAATTGAGTAATTAGTTTCCAAGTCAGACATTATTTAGGTGCAGATTTTAAGAAGAGGAGAAAGAGGAGGTTTTGTTTAACCTGCCTCCCCTCTCCTCTCTTCTCCTCCCCTCTCCTTTCCATCCTGGAACGGTTGACCTGGATACAGCTTCAGGTGAGTCTGCTGCCACACGTCTTTTTGCCATCTTGCTGGTCATGTCCATTTTTGATGCATTTCCTCATGATTGAGAAACATTTTTAGTTCCAGCTCCCATTTTCATTTTCTGTCACACTGAACATTCTTTGCCCAGAGGCAACAACTATACACAGTGTATTTCTGTCCACTATGATTGACACAGAGATTTTGTTTTTTTTTTAAGTCTGTTTTGATGGCTTGCTGCTCTTTACCATGGCTGTGCATTCGCCTCAGGTTGTGGCTACCTTCTAGTGCAATTTACGTTGATCGATAAGCTTTCTTGGAGCAGGCGTTCTTACTGAAATGGGTCAGGGAGCTGAGGTTTTCTGGCTTTTAGAGGGAACTGGATTGATTTCTGCGTTGTTGACTCTGGCCCTGTAATCGGAACCGCTGATTGTCTCGTTCGTGCCGATGATGCTACCACATTTTTGTTTTCTCTCGACCGCAAACAGCAGAGCTCAGCGTTTTGATTTCACCGACAGTAAATTGTTGGCACCTGTACGTGGAAGGAGTCTCAGACGGAGGAGACCTTCTTACACTGTATGCATGAAGACCTCTTCATCAATGTCCACCAGCCATTGTTTTCCTATCCATCATTTTCCATGCCCCGTCTTTTGTCTTCATCACAGTCCTTTCTACTTAAGGTCCTAATTTCTCTCTCCTCTCTCACATATCTTTACACCTTCTCTCCCTCCCTCCTCTTTCCATTTCCCCGTATTCTCTTTATTCATTATTCTCCTGTGCCATGCACCTCTTCACTTTACTTTCCATTTTATACTTTTATATTAATTTTCCTTTCCTCTTATTCCTTTCATCCCAGAGTTCCTGTAACCCCTTTTTGTTTTCAGACTTTATTATTCTATCATTATTTCCCCTTCTCTCTCTCTCTCTCTCTCTCTCTCTCTCTCTCTCTCTCATTTTCTGTTCTTCGCCCCCACCCTAACCCCACTACCATACAGTAAACCACAGACTTTAACAGAAGATAGTGAGCAGGAGGTGAATGTCAGATGGGTTTGGTTATAATGTGGACAGCTGTTGGAGGCACTGAACACCCAACCACATGCCCAGCTACAGCATTCTGGGTCCGGCACGCTCATTCTGTCCAATTATTTCAATTGCAGATTCCACACATGTTGCCCTTCTGTTCACCTGCAGGGACTTTGTGTGTATGAAGGCAGGTGTGTGTGTGCGGGAGTCTGCAACTAAATAACATTTATTTGTTTTCATTGTAGTAGCACTTTCCCGCTGGCTAAGCTGTAAGCTTTACTAGACTCAAAGATAAAATGACTGCTTAGAAGCCATTTACGTCTTGTTAAAGTAATTATGAGTGTCTCAAGCCATCAGTTCTGTTTGTCTGAGGTCTTTCTCCTCTGCGCAGCTGTTAATTTTGTATTTCCCATTTGTATAATTGCATAAATCAAGAGAAGGCCTTCAGTTTAGTGCACCAGATTGCAAATGCCTCAGATTATTGTCACCCTTTAGCCAGGCAGTCACAGCGCGGTGTAAACCTTCTCTTAGGACTCCAGCTTGGATTAATAAGATCTGTTTGACAAGTCCTTGAGCCCAAGCTTAGACCAAAGTGGCTATGTGCTGCTATTAGTGTCAGTTGACGGAGGTCTTCGTACCGCCATGTAAATGTGTGGTGACAGGAGAGAGTCACCAGAAGAGAAGCTTCTCGTTTCAGTCCTCGGTAGTTGAGGCCTTCAGCGCCTGCCTTCACCTGGGCAACATTTTCTTTGCCTTTAATTCTTCCTGTCTTGTGCAGTTAGTGCTGGAGATAATCTTCTAATTGGCTTGGAAAATCTTTGCCGAGGAAGCTATCGATCCCCCTGGCCTCCAATTACAGCTACAGGCCGCACAGTGCAATAAGTGTTAAGCTTCTTAGCAGCACCCTGGAACACAGTAGCGAGGCCTTGATCGTACACATAGCACTTGCAAGGGTTTCGATTGTGACTCCCAAACAAACTTGTGCCACTGGCCCTACCCAGATGGAACCATACATGCATGAACTGAAATCATTTGCATGATTTTAACCTTTGGTTGTCCTCATTGAAATTAGTCACCAGTCAGTTAGCATGCAGGAAGCGTTCCTATACAGTGTGGACACAGAATGGGTTTTGTCTCTTTTTTAAAATCCCTTCTCCCACATTTTGGTTGCTTTAACATTAGCTAAGAGTGTCTGAGAAGAAGCGGAAGACTGTGATGTATTTCTCATAGATTCCTGGTTTAATTCTTTTGCTACTTTGAAAGCCCCTAAATCCTATTATGAGAATGCGCTGTGTGGAGACTTTGACCCAGTGTGGAGGGGCTCACACGTGTTCCTCCTCTTACGGCTAATCCAGAGATACGTGTTCTCGTGTTGAAGGCTGTGCTTCTAATCCCCTCCATTTCCTCACTGGAAAGGCCCCAAGCTGTCCCCAAGATTCAACAGAAGTATCAGAAAGTGTCCCTTAAATTCAGACTCCAGTCGGCATGACGACACAGGGGGCAAGGGAACGGCAAAGGGAATCACTGTAGACATGAGGTGTGTCTCGGCCAGTGCGATTCAGTCATATCCGCAGATTCCCAAAACGTCTTTATCCCTAGCTGCAGGAGCTCACCGCGGTTGGATTTGCCTGCCTGATTCAAATGATGAATGGCTTCATAATTAATCAATTATTTGAATCTGAGGTGAATTTTTCCCCCATAGCTGAGTCGAAGAACCTCTGGCACCTAATACATCTATCTTCTAGTCTCTTCTGCTTACCCCTGCCCTCTGCCGTTATTACTAGCCCGGGCCGCGTTGGAAACCGTTAAAATATGCAAGCATATTGTCCAGAAGCAAACGCCTACTTTACATTCCTGCCACGCTTGCTGCCACAGCGGTTGTCACGAGGAGCAGGTGCAGGCTGAGGTGCTGGCCAGATCTTTGATGTGTCACCAGGTGACATTTAGAAGGTTTGGAAACGTAACCCTAGGCCTGTGCGTGGTGGGTCTCTCTCCGCTGTGGTTCAGAGGACAATATAGGCTATAGCCATTCGGTCCTTGCTTTAAATGCGTGGCAATTTAAGAATCTGTTTGGATGATATTTAAGAATGTGTCAGTACATACTGATGTTAATATAAAGTAAATGTGTACTACAGAGGCCGGTGTGGAGTCTCACTGCGGTCTGTTTCTAACACCTGTGTGGATCTCGGTGTTCACCTCCATTTGTGGTACATGGGTGCACATCTGGACCACCTCAGATCACTACTCCCCATCCCATTAAGTCAGTGTGTCCTGTGTTTGGTTGGTGCAAAGTCCCCTGATTGGTTAATTTGAATTGACGTTTCTCCTTCATGGACATTTTAGAGCATCAACATCAGAATGTTTGTGGTTATTGAGGCACGGGCGTCTGGGCTGTATCAGATGCATATGTGCAATTTCCAGGGCAAGGAGAAGTTCCTGCAGATCCTCCATCGCTATATGGAGATACATGGGACTGTGTACTATGAGACACAGCGCCCCCCGGAGGTGCCTGCCTTTGTTAAGAACCATGGACTTCTTCCCCAACAAGAACTACAGCAACTCCTGCGCAAAGCTAAGGTAATGTCTTACACTTTCAGAGTCCACGTCCTGATCACCCTGATGGCTCAATCAGGATGTAGTGAATTTAGTGAATGCATGACGATCTTGTAAATTTTGTTATATATTATTGTATACCTATACAGAGCCGGAGTGGCTAATCGGGAGATTCGGGAGGATTCCCAATGGGCCGGCTCATGTCAGTCTCTAGTTTGGGCCGATTGGGAGGGAAAAATAATTTTGGGCCGGATTTGGACATGAAACTCCCGGGCTGAAAAAGTGTCCCACTCCGGCCCTGTACCTATACATTATTATATATGCTAATTTTTTTATTAATTCCCTACAGCTATTCATTGGTTTTGGTTTTCCCTACGAAGGACCTGCCCCCTTAGAAGCAATAGCCAATGGATGCATTTATTTGCAGCCCAAGTTTCATCCTCCCCACAGTTCACTCAATCATGAGTTTTTCAGGGGGAAACCTACGTCCAGACAGGTGAGTCATCCCTGTAAGATACAAATTACCCTAATCGTCCAAGTGATCCCTAAGTTTCTACGTAATGTTAACTGTTAGCATGTTACACTGCTAGCATAATTTATCGTATAGCAATTATGCTAAGTGGCTTCTGTAACTTTCATTCATTTCAAATTTCAACATAATGAAATTATTTTTGATTTAAATAGGGCTATGTCTAACCCTCTAACCCTTGCAACCCTCTGTCCCTCTGGGAATATTATAAAATGATGTTCTTTTCCCTGTGAATTCGTAACTGTTCCCAGCAGAACCTAGTCGGTGAAGTACACAGCTTTGACAGGCTAGCTTAGGACAGAGGCTAGCAGACGTGTGTGCTGAATACTTATCAAAGACCTGTCATAATAGTCTGTAAATTTTTCTGTTATTCAAGACTACAGAACGCATGACTTATAGTGACCACATTTTGGACAGCTGGGGATTGAACCTTTATAGTGTTGTTTTTTATAGAAAAATATAGTGTTCTCACAGATGTGCTCAAGTACAATTTCAATGCTATTTGAATTTCAACCGCTACGCGTGTGAAGCCTGTACAGATTGTGGGTCAGGAATATACGTTGTTAATTTGTTGCAGGTGTGGTCTCAGCACCCCTATGCTGAGCAGTATATTGGACGACCACACGTCATGACTGTAGACTACAACAACTCTGAGGAGTTTGAGACTGCAGTCCAGGAGATCATGAGAGCGAAGGTGATGTCACAGCTCATTGTTACATGCAGGATAGTTGCATTAAAAAACGTGGCTGATTATTGTAAGTGGATATCTTTAGGTTACATATCTATGTTCCATCTATGGCCATTGGTATCTAGCCACTTCTCACTAAAAACAATTAAATTTGCAGTAATTCTTATACAATACTTCCACTCTATTATTTAATTATAGTGGTACTATATTGTAATTTCTTCTGAAATAATGCTTATACTGATAATTGCTTATTAATTGAACCACTTATAGCATTCAAGAACAAAGTATTCTAAAAGCATATTTACTTGGAAGGACTGAGAATCCATTCTTGCTCAATCATCAAGCATAAAACTGTTAGCATGCATTAGACATAAAATTCAGAAATACACTTTACAAAATTAGTATTTGTTGTTTAATGTGTGACAACACTTCTTGTTTGTGTTTATTCATACGGAAAAATGGTGGTGCAGTTTCAGAAATGTGCTGAGAAATCTATGTGGAAATCTATACGCTTCCAATTGGCTTTTTTAGTTTTTTTGTTGTATTTTGTTTGTTTTTTTTTTTTAGAATGTGGCTCTATCTCAATTGATTACAGATGTTCCAGCTGAGAGACCAATGAGATTTAACCATTATGTGTCTATTATTTGCTGATGTCCTTCTTTTGAATGAGTTGTTGAAATAATTAATGCACCTCATTCATTGTAAATAAGATTTCGATGAGATCAGCCTCAGTCTGATTACTGTGTAATGGAAGTGTTTATAAAATGGGGCTTTACTCCAGATTAGCTCTTAGAATGATTTATAATGGAATAAAAAGCTCCTTACAAACATAGGATTATTCTTTTGCAGGTCTTTGCTGCTGTCATCTTTGCTGCTGTCATAGATTCATAACCAGCAATTTCACAGACATACAGGCTCAGATGAGATATTTCAGTCTTGTAGTCTTTCGGCTGTACTGTGTTTTCCCTTTATTGAACCACTCACCTGATTAATGTGAGCAGTTGGTTTAATTATCTCACCTGCTCCATTAAGGACTAACTAAAATCCAGCTAAAATTGTCCCTAACTGACCAGAGAAACACATTTGCCAGGCCCTCCCTGTGTCGTCCCATCACATGTCTGTCAGAATCTTGGGTGGAGGAGGTAATGGTGTTGGGTGTGGGTGGAGGTGGGTGGAGGGAGTGGGGGCTAGCGGTGGAAAGCATTAATTAGCCGCATGGGGCCCACATAACCCCTCTCTGCGCGTGAACGACGTGCCAATCGATCCTGGCGCGGCTGGGCTCCTGGCGCCACTGGGCTCATCGATCGAAGCCCCGTCGCAGGCGGACGGGTTCTGGTGGAGCGGTGCTGGCGGACCAGTTCTGGTGGACCAGTGCTAGTGGACCGGTGCTGGTGGAGCTGCATGAACGCATGACTCCGGCTGAAGCTAAACATTTGAGAGAGCCGAGCGAGGCAGAACCCAGAGATATGGGGGCACTGTTGTGAAAATGTGACTATAAAGTACACGTTGATTGTAATGGAACCTGTGCACTAAGTATTAGAGGAAATCTCTTCAAAATAATGAAGGAAAGGCCAAACAGCCAGTCTGTGAATTTGATGAACTATATATTTTATGTAGTAATAAAAATAGTGCTATTTTATTATAGTACTATTCTAATATGTTTGTAAAGAAATAATTGATTTTTGCTTGGATGGAACACTAAGTAAAGATCCTTATGTATAGACGTATAGCAGTGTGTGTTAATAGCCTGTGAGCATAAATGCAAGGGGTGTGAAGTGAAGTGAGAGAGAGAGAGAGAGAGAGAGAGAGAGAGAGAGAGAGAGAGAGAGAGAAAGCTCTCTAAACCTTTTCGATGTTGTCAAACATGTTCAAGCTCAGTGGGTGTGTGCTTAGTGTGTGTGTCTGTGTGAAATTATATCAAGCATGTGAAGTACATGTGCTTCAGTGACGTTCAGTTCACCATAGCCATCACAAAATACAAACACAAACGTGCACCTTATATGTAAACTTACATAGAAAATGAGTTCAGTGGCTATGCTGTCCGCACACACACAAACACCTGAGCCCCAAACGAATATTTCTGCTCTTTCAAATAAAAACATATGAAACCCATAGCTTTTGCAAAAAGCACTTTACCTTGTCAGGACCAATTTGCTGATCCTCACTAGGTAAGATATCCTGGATAATACCCGTGTTCTCCAGTGTACTGCACAGTCAGGAACACACAAGCACACACACTTTCACCTTTCTGTTAAGTTGGGTACAGTAAAGAGGTGAAGGTAACTGTTAGGTCCTTGGTATATCTTCAAAGAGACCCCTCCTTCACCCGGTACCCTCCTTCACCAACATCCCCTCCTTCACCAACATCCCCTCCTTCACCCAGACCCCTCCTTCACCTGGTTCCCTCCTTCACCAACATCCCCTCCTTCACCCAGACCCCTCCTTCACCTGGTTCCCTCCTTCACCAACATCCCCTCCTTCACCCGGTACCCTCCTTCACCAACATCCCCTCCTTCACCAACATCCCCTCCTTCACCCGGTACCCTCCTTCACCAACATCCCCTCCTTCACCAACATCCCCTCCTTCACCAACATCCCCTCCTTCACCCGGTACCCTCCTTCACCAACATCCCCTCCTTCACCAACATCCCCTCCTTCACCCGGTACCCTCCTTCACCAACATCCCCTCCTTCACCTGGTTCCCTCCTTCACCCGGTTCCCTCCTTCACCAACATCCCCTCCTTCACCAACATCCCCTCCTTCACCAACATCCCCTCCTTCACCCGGTACCCTCCTTCACCAACATCCCCTCCTTCACCAACATCCCCTCCTTCACCCGGTACCCTCCTTCACCAACATCCCCTCCTTCACCAACATCCCCTCCTTCACCCGGTACCCTCCTTCACCAACATCCCCTCCTTCACCTGGTTCCCTCCTTCACCCGGTTCCCTCCTTCACCAACATCCCCTCCTTCACCAACATCCCCTCCTTCACCCGGTTCCCTCCTTCACCAACATCCCCTCCTTCACCAACATCCCCTCCTTCACCAACATCCCCTCCTTCACCCGGTACCCTCCTTCACCAACATCCCCTCCTTCACCAACATCCCCTCCTTCACCCGGTACCCTCCTTCACCAACATCCCCTCCTTCACCTGGTTCCCTCCTTCACCCGGTACCCTCCTTCACCAACATCCCCTCCTTCACCAACATCCCCTCCTTCACCCGGTACCCTCCTTCACCAACATCCCCTCCTTCACCTGGTTCCCTCCTTCACCCGGTACCCTCCTTCACCAACATCCCCTCCTTCACTAACGTCCCCTCCTTCACCAACATCCCCTCCTTCACCCAGTCCCCTCCTTCACCAACATCCCCTCCTTCACCAACATCCCCTCCTTCACCCGGTACCCTCCTTCACCAACATCCCCTCCTTCACCTGGTTCCCTCCTTCACCCGGTTCCCTCCTTCACCAACATCCCCTCCTTCACCAACATCCCCTCCTTCACCAACATCCCCTCCTTCACCAACATCCCCTCCTTCACCCTCCTCCATTGAGCCCTCTCCATAGTTTCCCTCTGTCCTGTGTTGTGTCATTACTGGACATGTGACACATCACACACACCAGAACCTCCACCGTCCATTCACACTTCACACACACCTGAACCTCCACCATCCATTCACACATCACACACACCTGAACCTCCACCATCCATTCACACACCACACACACCAGAACCTCCACCATCCATTCACACACCACACACACCAGAACCTCCACCATCCATTCACACTTCACAGACGTCCATCCTCTCCAGTAAAACATCAATACAAATGTGTTCGTTTCATCCGGTTCATTTGTTTTGCCTCTGCTGTGCTTACTCATGGAAACCCAGCAGATCTTCTTATATTATTTTAGTATTTCTTCACTAATCAGCCATCTTCCAGGTCAAAGGGCCTGTGTTTGTATCACCAGTACAGACACAGCCCACAATCACAGCCACCGTACAGACACAGCCCACAATCACAGCCACCGTACAGACACAGTCCACAGTCACAGTCACCGTACAGACACAGCCCACAATCACAGCCACCGTACAGACACAGCCCACAATCACAGTCACCGTACAGCCCACAGTCACAGTCACAGCCACCGTACAGACACAGCCCACAATCACAGACACAGCCACCGTACAGACACAGCCCACAATCACAGTCACCGTACAGACACAGCCCACAGTCACAGCCACCGTACAGCCCACAGTCACAGTCACAGCCACCGTACAGACACAGCCCACAGTCACAGCCACCGTACAGCCCACAGTCACAGTCACAGCCACCGTACAGACACAGCCCACAATCACAGACACAGCCACCGTACAGACACAGCCCACAATCACAGCCACCGTACAGACACAGCCCACAATCACAGCCACCGTACAGCCCACAGTCACAGTCACAGCCACCGTACAGACACAGCCCACAATCACAGACACAGCCACCGTACAGACACAGCCCATAATCACAGCCACCGTATAGCCCACAGTCACAGCCACCGTACAGACACAGCCCACAATCACAGACACAGCCACCGTACAGACACAGCCCATAATCACAGCCACCGTACAGCCCACAGTCACAGCCACCGTACAGACACAGCCCACAGTCACAGTCACGCTGTACTGGTTGATAGCACTGTGAATCATGCAGGGTCCTACTGTGAGAATTTCCTGCAACCAATTAGCCTCCCTCTTCTTTGTACTATAGTGAGATTGAATGCTTTGTTTCTTCTTGTGACAGCTGGAATTGATATTTACACACCGAGAGAGAAAGACACGTTGGGTTTCAGCACTGCAGCGAAGACAGAAAAATCACATCGGCTCAGAAGAGCCATTCTCTGTTTAAATATTTATGAACCTCTTTTTTGTAATAATCTACAGTGAGCATGCCCATATTTTAGTGGCATCATTCCAATCCTTGTTTCATCTTCTGAAGTCTTCACACTAGTACCGCCTGGCATTTTAAGACATTTCGGTGGAGACCAAACTGTTTGTGGAAGACTGCATAAATCGAATCAGCTTAATCAAGTGTGTGGTGTGATACCAATTTTCATTTAGGTATGACATAATGTATGTCTATGACAAAGGAGAATGAAAGTGATTTATTGAGTCAGTGGTTCTTGACTGCCACGAAGCCAAAGGCGATTAAGCTTGACGAGTCTAGCAATTACTGGGTTTGTCTGTTTTGACTAATGGGATAAAATACCTTTTGATTGCAATTAACTTGAATAATAATGGTGAGAATAGGGGGTGGGTAGCTTCAAACAATGATTAAAAAACAAGGGCTTGATGCTGAACACAGGCGGTGTTTGTGTGTGTGTGTTTGTGTGTGTTTGTGTGTGTGTGTGTGTGTGTGTGTGTGTGTGTGTGTGTGTGTGTGTGTTTCAGGTGGAGCCTTATTTGCCATATGAGTATACTTGTGAGGGGATGCTTGAGAGAGTACATGCTTACATTGAACATCAGGTGGGTACACACACACACACACACACACACACACACACACACACACACACACACACACACACACACACACACACACAGCGTGTGAACCCTGCCCCCTGGTTCTCTCCTGTTATTTGTAACATTAACATTCCCATAATTGCATGAGCATGCGGACACCTGCACACTGGCTCCATCACCCTCCTGCCTGCACCAGACTCCTCAGGGCACTACACTGGTTTAATGATCTCACAGGATCACGTGAGGGACCACAGTCAGATCTCCTACTGCTACACCAACCCCAACAGTATCAGCAACTACAGGATTAAGGGACAAATGGTGATGGGTTGAAAGGGAGAGGATGGGGGGTGGAGGATAAAGAGAGGGAGAGGGGGATGAGGGAGTGTTCTAGGGGTAAAGTGAGAGGATGGGTGGGTGGAGGATGAAGAGGAGGATGAGGGAGTGTTCTAGGGGTAAAGTGAGAGGATGGGTGGGTGGAGGATGAAGAGAGGGAGAGGGGGATGAGGGAGTGTTCTAGGGGTAAAGTGAGAGGATGGGTGGGTGGAGGATGAAGAGAGGGAGAGGGGGATGAGGGAGTGTTCTAGGGGTAAAGTGAGAGGATGGGTGGATGGAGGATGAAGAGGGGGATGAGGGAGTGTTCTAGGAGTAAAGTGAGAGGATGGGTGGATGGAGAATAAAGAGAGTGAGAAGGGGATGAGGGCATGTTCTAGATTTGTTTTTCTTTTCATTTCACCTCCTATAGACTTCTGTGTGCCATCAAAACATTAAGGGCATATTTTCACACATCTGTAACCACGCGTTTGACAAAAACCCCCCTAAAGCGATTTACTACTTTGTCATGTTAGCGACTGCAACCGTAGTGACACGCTCCTGTTTAATCGGCCTGTTTGTGTTGAGTGTCGTTTTCATAACGACCTCCAGGTTGTAATGAGTCGTAAACATTTTAAAACGCTGCATAATTTAGCAAGGAAGTGAGAAGGAAGCCCAAATGGCACATGACTTCAGTTTAGCGTCGGAGTGGGAGAGGAAGGAGAGGAACTGAAGAATGACGTCCAGGCGTGGCGCCCGACACATTAGTATTACACCACTGGAGTCTGGGAATTTAATCTTTTACCATTATTTTGAAATGCGAGCAAACTATGCAGTACTGAAGGGCGAGTCTTGTCATTAACTTGTCATAGAACTGAAGCTTTATATTGTATCAGGTTGTTGTAAAACAAGTCCATAGTGATTTGAGGTTAGAATGTGAATAGACTAGATGTCAAGAGAAGAGGAGGGACGTGAGGGTTGTGACTGTGGTGGGGGAGGGGCGGGCCTTAGACCAGTAAGGCCCGCCTCCTGATGTGTTTAGAGCTATTTGATTAGCTGGATGAAATGAACTGACACCTCATACAGTATATAAAACGTGAGAAAATGTGAGACCTTATTTCAGTTTGCTGCATTTACAGGACACACATCCCAGAGAGATTTCTTGTCAGTATGCACTTATGATGTGAAGGTGTGAACTTTTAGGTAAAGTTATCATTTGCATTGCTGTCTGTCATTGATTTACTGAGGAATATGAGGAATATGTTTTAGTATGTCAAGCACTTACCAACATTTTTATTTTCACATTTGCAGTCACTGCCAATTATCCAAGAAAATATTTACTTCCATGTTTTGAAATTAAAATTCAGCCTGGCAGTGACAGATGTTTGGCATAAATACATAAAAAATAAAATCATCTACATGGATTTCTCCTTTCATCTACTTCTTGCCGTGCAGGACTTTTGCAGTCCAGAGGATCCATTTCCCCCAGTGAATGCCTCCAAGGTTTGGCCAAGTGGTCTGTTCACCCTGCTGCCCAACTCCACACTACTGGGCTGGGCTTCCAACAACACAGCGCCGCCCTGCTGGCCACCGCTGAGTGCACTAAGGCTCACAGCGTCTGCAGAGGGTCAGTCGTGTGTGGAAGCTTGCCACACTTCAGGTCTGGTGTGCGAAGCCACCTACTTCCGCTTCATCAACAACAAGGAGGCACTGAGCAGGTAAGTCCTTTCACTGACCTTTGTCTGACCTTTGACCTGACCTCTGGCACATTTCAGTCAACTTTTCAGAGGGTTGTGGTGGATCAGCTATGAATCAAAATGCTCCAGGTTTTTTTTTTTTTTTTTGAGGTTGGTAGCAAATGTGGTTTTGGATCTGGGTAACAGGAACTGATCAACTTCGACTTGGTCTCCAAACATTACAGGAAGCATAAAGAGAATCGTGTATCAGGTCATGCATTTTATGTAAAAGACGTGGCAGTGTCATAGAATAGTATATTAGCATAGTGAGTCTAGTTACTTCACATGAGATATCACATCTTTTTCTTCCCTTTATCCTTTCTCTGTTTCGCTCTGCCTGTGCCTCGCCTCAGTGTCTCGCCTTTAACGTCTCTCCACCTCTCTTCGTTTAACCTGTCCCTTCATCTGGTCTTTATTCCAGTGCACCACTTCCTGCTCTTTTTCACTCTCCCTTTTGCTTTTTCAGCATCCATTCAGCACTCCTCTTTCCACGCATGCTTAATCTCACCCTGTCCTCCTCTAACCTCTTTGTCCTAACAACTTCCAGCCTGGAGGTCCAGTGTGAGGTGGTGGATCTGGAGATCAACCACATCTTTCCAGCATTTTCTGTGGCGCGTCGTGAGTGCGGCCTGCAGAAGGAACCCCTGCTGTTCAGCTGCGCTGGCTTCGGAGCCAAATACCGACGTGTCTGTCCCTGCAGAGACTTCCGCCAAGGCCAGGTGGCGCTGTGCAGGGACTGTCTATGATACTGGAGAGGTGTCGTCCGATTGGACCCGCTGGCCAAGTCTGGAGAGGTCCAGAACGGCCTGGTTCTTCTCAGCTCCTGAGGTCACTGCTGAAATGTAGCTCTTTTAACACCTAGCAGAGGAGATGCAGGATCTAGGCCTATAGGAGAGAAGATGTGTACCTGAGGCTGCTGACCTCGTTTCAATTTCTGTCTCTTCCCTGGTTCTTACTCAAGGTCACAGCGTATAGTGGTCAGTAAATAAGAGCCATTGTATGGGCACAGTTTTCCACAGAAGATGTTTTCTGTCAGGACCATGGTTAATGGCCAATCACAAAACAGCTAAAAGCCTAGACTGATTAACTCAAACAGCCAAAATAGCGCTATGACATTTGAGGTAGCTTCATGGAAAAAGGTTAAACAACCAAGACCAATGGGGATTGGATACTGGGAGGACATGGTAACCTTGTTTAAGGAGAACTTTTGCCAACCCGACCAATAGGACTGCCCCGTGGCAACCTGCCCTCGTCTGTGCAGGACCCATCAAACTCCACTACAGGATTCAAACAAATTCTTGTTCGGAGACGTCTGATAGACTGTGCTTAACTTTGGGTGATGCAATCTTCAATCTGCACAGTGAGGACACAAAAACATATTTTTTAAATGAAGTGAAGTGCTAACAGCACCGTTTGAATGCAAGCTGTGAATTTTTATGAATACAGGTTTGTGACATAACTTATATAACGAATAAAACAAAGACACGCACATTCCTTGCACATTTCTCATTAAAGCAGCCCTGAGTTTCTTTTCTTTCTGCCTCTTGCTCTTCACCCGGATCACCTTAACTGCCCCTTTTCTCCTTGTCAGAGACACATCTCTACTGAATTGCTTTTCTCTTTTTTTTAATTAAAAACAAATGTATTGGTAGAGGCTGTCACATGCGGTTTAAAGAATCCGATTTGATAGTTGCACTAGTGGTCAAAGACCAATAGACCTGCAGCCACACTGTGGAAGTCATTCCAGTGACATATGGAGTCGTGAGGGGTTTATAATGACCATTATTTATTCATAAGCCAAATCCTTTTACCCCGGACGAGTCTCAGGTGCTGATGAATAGGCCTTATCCTCCCGTATGAATCTTATTTTGTGAAGCCAACAAAACACTGAGTCAATGACACAGCTGTGTGTGTGTGTGTGTGTGTGTGTGTGTGTGTGTGTGTGTGTGTGTGTGTGTGTGTTTTCAGAGCAAAATTCCTCTTAAAAAAAAAAACACCTTTCTGCCTTTGGGGAGATTAAAGACTGTGTTCGGTTGGATGGACAGGTAATAACTTTGCTCTGCTGGGCGCTTGTGTGCTAAGCCCAGCCTGCACCCTGACCACTTACCCACAGTGCTACTGCGGGCAGATGTGACGCCAAAAAGAACGTCCTCTGGCACAAGAAGTTCCTCATGAACTAGAGGTAATGCAGTAAAATGTCCTTCAGGCTGAAAATTGCCCCAGGAACCGCTAATGGCGACACTAACTGCTACCAATCAATTGCAAACTTTGCTTTTGAGTGCTGATAGATAGCCTCATGCAGAGTGTGTGCTGATCGAGACAACAGACACGTATTGTCACACCCTCAGTACTTTGTCTGAACTAATGGCAATGCCAATGACTCTTGTAGGGGACAAAGCAATGAGCAGAGTTATCATGTGCTTTCAATAAAATGTCTGAAGAAATATGATCTAGTCTTGAACTATTTCGACATGCCCATGAAGTCCTACTATATTCCAATCCGTGCGATGTCCATTTCGGAATAAGGCACCACAGTGATCTGCCGTTTTGACCACAAGTGAACAGGATTGTTTCGTCTGTTCTCCACACTTCCCTGCTGTTATCCACAAAGTGGAGACAACCAGTGGTAACTGTTGCTAATCACAGCCTTTATGAGTCAAGACCGAGTTCAAGACATAACGAGTCAAAACCAAAACAATGAGCAATACAGTCCTCCCTTGCTTACAATGGTCTGCAGTTATGTTGAACGTACTGTATAGAATAACTCTTGAGCACGTTGTTCTCTGAACAGGCTCTGTAGGGTACCATTATAAGCTCACCAATAGCAAACACTTTCAGCAGGTGCAGAGGAACAGGTTCAGATAACAGCCGGGCGCTGAGTAAGTACATGGACTTGTAGAAACTAGCATCTACTGAAAGAATGCTTAGCAGCAAATATCTATAGTGACGACCCACAAACTGACAACTATATGTAATTACAATTATTCTCCCAATTATATGCTGGAATTTATTTGAAACTCCAAGCAACCTAATGGTAACTAGCATAATACGTAACTTAGTGAAGACCTGCGTTACTTCTACATGTTTTCACCAAGGTCTCTGTTATTGAAACATGACATAATTCACATTGAGCCCAGTGTTTGGGGTTCTTTCTCTGAGATGAAATTCTCAGTGCTTCACATAACCAAGGTGTATAATTCCAGAATTTGTGGTCATGTAAAGTGACTATTAATGATACTCCGTTTCAAATAAAACTTCATTGACTGGATCCTGAAAAAGAAGTTTCTCCCTGATAGTCAGAGTGAATATTTTAAGCACACAGAGGAAGGACTATTTGATTCTGTTTGAATGGATTGTTAATATTAAATGACAGAAAAATAGTTCAGGTGTGCCGTCACATTTAGCTGATGTCCAAAATCATTTTTCGTGTCCACGTTACAGTGAGACTGAGACGAGACAGCGAGACTGAGATGAGACAGCGAGACTGAGTCCATTAGCCAGACCCGTATCTACAATGCTCAATTCAACACTGACGCATGGCTGTCTATCACCAGGGGGCTGGTCTTATTTCAAACATTTCCTGTATCATTGCTGGTCATCCGCTAATACTTTGTAAGAATTACTGAAAGTTTAAAGATCCCATTTAATAATCAAATGACTAAATTGTCAATTACACAAATACATTCTGTTTATTTTTATTTTTTCAAGAGAAAAAAAGTAAAAAATAAATAAAAAAATTTTTTTTTAAAGCTTCTTTTATCCTTGGCCATCTGCATATTCTGCATAAGTTTAATATTCACATTTCTCAGGATATGCGTCACAGGGTGAAGCTTGATTTCTGGGCTGTGCTGAAGTCTTCAAGGCAAAAATTTATAACTGCAAGGAACAAGTCTTAAAGTTGCAGAAGCGGAGGCAGAAATCCGTCCAGGACCACTAGTGCTGTAACGAATCTGGAAACATCATGTTTGTTTGCACTGCATACATCTGATCAACACTGATGTGACATTTTTAATATCCGGTGCTATTGTTTGTGTATATGTGTTTCTGTGGTTTTAATTATTATAACCAATGCTCGGGAGTCCTCAGCAGTCATGTTGCACTCTAGGTATAGATGCAGAATAAGATTTTAGCAGCTATTGATTGATGTCGGTAAAGAAAACACCAGATTAGGTAGATTGGACGAGGTAATAGAAATGCAAGAGCCACAATACAATATTCCGCCAGATTTCTTATCTACTTTCGGCTTGAGCACGACTACAGATGCTCAGAGACAACAGCAGGAAGCGAGGCTCGATACGGACGCTCACGTTCTGTGTCTTGCACGTGGAAGCACACGTTCACACTCGTGCTCTGGCCTCCTCTCTTCTCCTCTCTTTCTTTCACTTCTTTGTTCTCTCTCTCCCTCCCTCACTCCCCAGAGTCTAATTTCCACTCTCTCGAACTGTAGCCGTTTGCAGGACACCCCGTGGTTTGTTTGCTGTTTCTATTTGTGGATTTAATTGCTGCTTTTTCACCTTTTAAACTAATTATACACTATTCCCTTGAGCACACGTAGCCTCTAATATACACTCTGCTCCTTCAGATTGACCTTTCTTTCTTTTTCTTTCTTTCTTTTGTGTTCATAGCTTGGGCTTCGTAGTGTCAGTGTTTCTGAACTATGCAATGAGAGGCTTAAGGCCCGGGGGCCATTCCCCAGAAATACTAAAGCACAGTTTTTATATTGGGTGTTTCCTCTGTGTTTGAACCTAGTTGGCTTCAACTTCACCAGTTGTTTATGACTGTATGGCCAAGAGTATGTGGACACCTAACCATCACACCTATGTGAAATTGTTGGACATCCCATTCCAAAACCACTGGCTTTAATACAAAATTTAAGATCTCAGATCCACAAAACTTTTACTTTTGGTACATTATGGTCTTCAGCACACAGATGACCCATGGTCTTGGTAACCATGGTTGGTAAACCTCTTCATGGTTAATGTTGCACCTAGATGCTTTGATGTCACCATAATAACATGAGCTCTTCTACTCTTCATGCACTGTTTGTCTATGTAGATTCCATAGTTTACTGCTTGATTTGCTACACCTGTTAGCAATGGGTGTGGCTCAAACACGTGAGATCACTATCCATATATCCACGTGCTTTTGATGATCCAGTGTACATAGTAATGATATCACTATTACAAATGCACATTTTGTTGCCTCAGATCTATTCATATTCTTCTGTCCTTGCTCAGACATAAGCACTTTCTTAGTGATACTTAATGATACTAGTGTGTGTGTGTGTGGATGTGGGTGTGTGTCTACCACAAACACCAGTTATCCATTTGCTGAAATGTGATTTCTATCCATACTAATGTTCTACACAGCTGAACCACGGCAAAGGTCAGCAGAACAAATCTAATATAGCCATCCTTAGAGGAGCTGTCAGAGTATCATTGTTTCCAAAAGCGTAACACCATATCTGTATGTGCACAGTCAGCAGTGTGTCCAGTTCTTCATTCTGGCCTCAGCTCTTCAGGGACTGTCATGGATCGCTTGGCCCAAGGAGCAGGAGAAGGCCGTTTTTTAATAAAACACGAAGGCTTCGACCTCTGAAGCCGCTTATCACTGCCGCCTGACTAGATACATAAAACTGCAAATAAGAGAGATGTTTCACTGGGCCTTGGGAGATAGAAAGGAAATCAATCGCAAACGGTGGTTTTAGACTTAAGATGAGTATCTTGCGGTCCCAAAGCCTACTGGCCACTTAGCGTTGAAGTAGCAAGCTGGCACTGTTCACAGCGGGTAGTGCCCATCCCTGCCATCCCTGCGCCATGCTTAAATACAAAGATGCCACCCCCCCAGCGAGACATGCCACTGCCTCATGGACCCAAGCTTTAAAAAGGTAGGCGAAAATCTGGGGGATTAAAGCAGGATGCAAGCTTCCTCCGCTGAGCAGTGAGTTAATCAGAAGCAGGCGGCCTGTTGCAGCTCAGCTTTTACATCGGGCGGGGCCAAACACCAGTCACAGAATACCGTGACCAAACACCAGCAGAACATCGGGGCCAAACACCAGTCACAGAATACCAGGGCCAAACACCAGCAGAACACCGGGCCCAAACACCAGTCACAGAATACCGGGGCCAAACACCAGTTACCAAACACCAGCAGAACACCGGGGCCAAACACCAGCAGAACACTGGGGCCAACCACCAGTCGCCAGCAGACTGAAGGCTCTGTCAAAGGCTCAATCTGTTACTCTAATACTGAATTCTGCTTGAACACAGAAAACACTGAATCATTCGCGAACATGAGACCTTCTTAACATTCTTGAAATGTAATGTGGGCTTAACAGTACATAATGCATTGATTCACTAAATTACTAAAAGGAGATCTGTTGGGTACTGTATGCTGAATTTCATGTCAGAATGATTAAAATTAGCTGTAGGCCTTTATGGTTTATGGTGGTTCCTTTGTTGTACATGTACATTTTTACCTTAGTTTTATTGATGGATCCATCTTAAACAGTTAAGAGGTTCTATGATAGGTGACTTGAACTGAACAGTGTCTAATTATTGTAAACGGTCATGTTCATTTTCAAAGCTCACATTAGAGTCAACTGGCTGCCTGGTAACCTAAAACCGAAGTATGAGGTATGTCGTGAGCCGCAGCTTTGGTTCAAGGTCCAGTCAGAAGATGTAAGGAAGCTGAAGATCTTCTGTGATGCTGATAAATGTGTGGCAGTCTCTCCCTTTATTCACCCAGCCCAGACACTGACATCTGTATCAACCTTGAACCTGCTTCCATCGCTCATCGACCATGAAAGGAGGAGAGAGAGGGAGACAGGCAAGGAGAAGGAGGTGAGGGAGGTGAGGGATGAGGCTATAATTCAACAGACATTGTTGGTGACTTTGGCCCTCTGCACCTGGCTGGCAGGGAGAAGATGACCTGCACGGGAGGACACGAGCATGTCTGCTCCTTCAGCAGGACACCACACTGGTCGAGCCATTTTGGACTGGAATATGCTCGAAAGGTCACAAAAGCCAATTTGGTTCGGGACCTGTATGGGAGCCATTTTGGCCTAGCTTTTGTTCAAAAGGTTGCAGAGGCAGTTCACTCTATGTTGTCAGTCCTGTTAGCATAGTGATTTGGTGATAGCTAATTCTCCTAATGCAAATGACACCAAAGGAGCACCTTGGGGCCACGTTCCTTACTCTAGTCCCATAACATTCTGAATGACAGAAAATCAAACATTTTGTGTCATCTGCCAGATCTCGACAGGAAAGACATCATCAGCTGCTTTGTTTGCATACCACATAAAAGACAGTGGGTGTCAACAATTTGATCAAAAAAATAAATAGTAATTTAAACAACGAAAAATATAACTTGAAGCTAACACTGCCAAAAACTGTCCAATAAGGTTAAAAAAATCTAATATAATGATTGAATGATTGAACTAGTATAATAAAATCATCAAAATAAGATACAATGAAAGACAACTGACACTGGGCAACTGACAATGGGACCGAAAACACTGTCTTCCTTGGAGCTGGAGTGCTGCAGATTGTGTTTCAATTTCACTGCATCTGCATGACGGTGATACAGTAGTTTGTGCCTCTGGAAGATCGACTCAAGTGAGAGTGTAAAAACAAGACGAGTTCCAAGATGGAGCCCTGAGATACACCACACGTGATCCTGAGGAGGAATGACAGGAACCTATCAAGAAAAAAGGTTCTTCTTTCAAAGTGTGAGGCAAACATCAAACTAGAAACAAACTAGTTTCATTGACAATATCAATGGTTTTGCTCCTGTCTAAAAGAAGAAAAACACACCACAGCACTTTCCAGAGTCAGCAGCTTGTAGTAAATGGCTACATACTCTAAGGAGGCCAGATTCAGAACCGTGTAGTGGTCTAAAACCTCATTGTAATTTATCAAAAAATATTGCGTGTGCTTAAAAATTAGGAAATATGAAAGAAGACTTTCATTAGAGGTTAAAAATGTAATGAATGGAACAATGCCGTCTGCAAAGCTGCAATTAATTACAAAAAGAATGGATGGACCAACAGCCTGCACCACAGCTCCTCACAACCCACTTGGGGAAGACATAGAGGCAGCAAATGCATAATGATATAATTAAGATAGGGCGTAGACATTGGCTCAAACTGATTGAGGAAAGCGGCACATAACTCAGAAGGATCATGTGTCAGAGGTAAGATGTGGGCTCTTATGTCCTCAGTTTCATCAATACGAACTCTAATAAAATCCTCCCATACTGCTGTATCCTCAGGGATGGCTGTGCGGGCAGGTGCAGGGCTGTAGGAACTGTGGGGAAAAGAACTTCAGGCCCGTCAGTATTTGCAGTCATGTCAGCAGAATATCCCGCTCTTGAAGCCTTTACAGGGAGATGATAGTTTGCTAGACATTCTCTCACAATTTGATGGGAGGTTTGAAGCTTATCTTCTTTCGTTTTCATTCTGTCTTCTTGCATTCCTGTCTGAGGGCTTGGGTATCACTGTTGAGACATCTTTGTTTTTTTTCCCTTTGGGTTTTCTTCCTTTTCTGCATTTTAAAGGACCAACTGAATGTATATTGTCAGTCCATCTACAATTGACGAGAGCAAGTGTTCAAGCCCCGAGGGAACGAGGTACACAAGTCACTGCCTTTTCAAATGTAATGCAGTTGCTAAAGTCAAAAATAACCAAAAGGAAATAGCTTGGAAACCTAATTATATGTAAAAAAAAAAAACAAAAAAAAAACTTCATTAAAGACTCCCATAGACAGGACTGCTGTCAGGGAATGAACCTTCAGGGATTTCTGCTGTTCACAGCGAACAAGCTTTGATCACCCCTCCTGGTGGAGAACACGCTGCTATGAAGATTGGAGGCTGCTGGAGAAATGGACAAGTGCGAGAAGCTTTGAAGATGAGACACCAGTAGAGGCAATGGAAGCTGCTGTGGGAAGATCTGCACTGGAGAACACCGATGCCTGATTGATTCTGAGGGTGTGGGAAGCCTGGAAGGTTCGTATGGAGAAACCAAGTATGTTCAGAAACGTCTACTGGCTGCAGATCAGGTGAGAAATGGAAATCTTTTTAAATCAATCAAAAGGAAAACAAAGCAAAGCAAATATTTTGTCCCTATTAAAGGAACATAGTGGACAAGCACTGTTTACTCTCAGTGCAGCTAGTTTGGATGTAGTCGCTGAAAGAGGGAGGATGCAACCGCAGCATATAAAGGCCATTTGTCCAGCATTTCGTCTGTACTTTCCTGTTTCTGAAACCCAATGGTTTCAGAGTTCTGTCTGTGTCAAACCTGGAACTGATCACATTAGTTTGTGCTGCTGGGTATGGGGGTGATAATAGGCTATTTCTGCTTGCCAGCTTTTTGGCCTAGATTAGCCCATAACGTGCTAATGTTTGTCACGGATTCAGTGAGCTGGATTAGTCACTGTGAGAGTAGGAGGCTCCCAACAGCGAGGCTTGGTGAGCTCGCATGAATGGTGTGTTTTTCCTCTTTCACTCCTTACGCTGTGAGCGCTTGAATCTCTTGAACCTGAAAATAGACCATCGTGTGGGGGACAGATTGATCTGGGATCCTGTGTTGTCAGAGCATAACGCCACGTGACGTGCACATCCACCAACATACTGCATACTGTATGGAAATGTTAAATAACATTCTTATTATTCAAAACGTAATGAACTTTTTAAATACTAAGTGATGCTACTTGTGGAGATTTGTGTTTAGTGTGTATTATATAAACTATATTTTCATGTGTGTACTTTGAGTATGTTTGAGTATGTTTGAGTATGTTTGAGTATGTTTGAGTATGTGAGAAAGAGAGAAGGGAGAGAGAAGCACGAGGACTCGTGTTTAACATCAACAGAGTGTATTTCATTGTCACAAATGGTATGCACAGATGGTAAGAAACACGACATCACACCATGTTTCTGTCAGGAAACACAGCCAAGTACTTTCAAAGCCATTGCTCTCTCTCTTTCTCTCTCTCTCTCTCTCTCTCTCTCTCTCTCTCTCTCTCTCTCTCTCTCTTTTCTGTCTCTCTCTCGATCTCTCTTTCTCTCTCTCTCTCTCTCTCTCTCTCTCTCTCTCTCTCTCTCTCTCTCTTTTCTGTCTCTCTCTCGATCTCTCTTTTTCTCTCTCTAGCCCTCTCCTCACATTTTTTCTCTTTTCTCACTCGTTTGATCAAACTGCCACCATCATCCCATTCTGCTCTCCAGGAGTGGTTTAGGCTCCTTTTTGTTCTCTCCTTATAGTTCATCCGATGCTGCGATTCCAGGCACCTACTTGTGTTGTGATGTTGCAGTGGGACCAGAGATCACCGCTGTGACCAGAGACTGACCAACAGATTTTAGAGGAGAAACCCAGACAGGCTCCACCTGCTGGTGAATAAATGTATCTTTTTCATGCCAGGTGGCTTGAAGGGAAACCAATCTATTCATTTGATTCCCATTCTAAAGTATTCTAGCAGCAATCAATCACCACACTACTGTTGAAACAGCACTTACAGTCAGTGGCACATCAGAAATAGAGTTGCCAAATAAAAGTGTCAGGGAATAAATAGTCTCAAACTGATTAAACAAATAACCCGTGTTTCAAATTGTACATGACTCCAACACATTGAGTACTGGAATAAGATCTGGTAGAAACACTGTAGAACACCAGACTGAGATGCAAATGAACACAGTAATATAATACTTGTAGTTAAGCAATCGGTTTGCAGTGGTTTGCATTCTCACTGGCCATAAAATTTGTATTAGATTTTAGAGAGAGAGAGTCAATGGAATGTCTCTCTTAAGTTACCTATGTGTATACTCACCTTCATTTCCTTTCATTGTTGTCTGGTTTTGCTCTGGATAACACCTCAGATCCCCAATATTGAAGATCCTCAATATTACAGTTACTGTCTTATTGTTTCTGTCCTACTGAGGTTTCACCATTCTGGAAGTGCTGCAGTGACAGAACAGCATAGTACACCGCCAACGCTCCTCAGATCGTCTCCGTCACACGAGCACGAAAGATCTTCACAGTCTGACTGTTCGCACTGCACTAACCATGATGCTTTTGGAATTGCTTGAAATTTTAAAATGCTGTTTAATATAATGCCTGACCCACAATGCATTACAAACTGAACAATGGTTTGGTGTGAGGTTCTGTCAAAGGGGCGAAAGTCTGGCTCCTTCCCCACAGCATTGCTGGTTTAGACAGCCCCGCCGCTGTCTGGAGGTAATTCCCCTCACAGATCAAGACCAACGGATCCTCATCTGATGAAGTGATCCTCCATGGCTCCCCCTACTGGATGGCTATGATGGCTGCGCAGTTAAGTGCGCTGAAATTGCTTTTCGCTACTTGAGCTCTTTGATTAAAGGCCATTTTAATCTTGACAAAACACGTGCATATTTATAAACATATACACGTACATAGTGTGAAGATGAGCAACACCTTTAGTAACATTTGTTTATGTTTAGTGTTTTAGATCCACATGTTCTGTGTTTTGATTTCTAGCCACGCCTCCCTCGGGTGACGCCTCCCCTAAGGGCTGTGATGCTATTGTGTTGGTTTTATAAACGTTGCGCTGGCTTTCGTTTGTTCCTGTTAGTGCACATTTAAATTTGGCTTTCATTTGTTTTTCATTTAACTCTGCAGTTGGAGACTCCCGTTTGCTGCGCGTGCCCGTGACATATAAATATATTAGTATTCATTGCGCAATTCTTGGAGAATCAGAAATGTGTTTGTATTTCAGAAGAAGCCCAGAAACTTTTTCTGTGTCAGCCCACACCCAGTTTCCTAGAAACGTCTCTATTGGCTGTCAGCTCAGATCCGAGGAGTGCTGTGTTAGCAGAGCGGCCGTCTCACAGCTAGCTCTGACTACAGAGCAGAAGAAACCTGTGCATGGTCAATTTTAGTGCTGGTGCCCTCCTGGATTTGTTGACATCTTCTCGTGACGTCCCTGTTCCACAAAGAGACCCGCGAGCCACAGCAAATGCAGACCAGCATAATCAGGAGGACATACCAGTACACATCTGTATCCCCAATACCTTACCCTTCCCCTATAACACCCCCCCGTCACATTGTCTCACCCTTGTGGTGGCTGCTGGCTCCGTCCCTAAAGGCCCCTTCTCCTGTTTGCTCAGCCCTTAAAGGCCCCTCCCTCTACTGGCTAAGGCTCTAGAGGCCCCTCCCCCTGCTGGCTCCGTCCCTAAAGGCCCCTCCCCCTGCTGGTTCCGTCCCTAAAGGCCCCTCCCCCTGCTAGTTCAGCCCCTACAGGCCCCTCCCCCTGCTGATTATCAGCCTCTTCAGCATTAAGGTGAGTGCTCTGAGCACCACCAGAGTGGATAGGACTGGAAGTGTGATGTCAGGAAGTGCTTTGACTGTTTTAAGCAGAGCAGCGTGCATCTGCCCCAGCTGGTGCGACAGGCCCTCGCCTGACAAAGGGAGATGCTTTAATTAGAACAGTACTGTCAGCTGCACAGCTGCTGAGTGCAAAGGGATGAGTAAAAGCCTAATAGAACGAGACAGTGTGTGTGTGTGTGTGTGTGTGTGTGTGTGTGTGTGTGTGTGTGTGTGTGTGTGTGTGTGTGTGAGAGAGAGAGAGAGAGAGAGTGTGTATGTGTGTGTGTGTGTGTGTGTGTGTGTGTGTTTTAGTGTGTACATCTTGTTCTTTTCTCTAGTGAGTATGTGAGGACTCACAAACATCAGGTAAGAACTTTTTTTTAAAGAAAGGTTTCATTTCAATTAGGTTAGTTTGTGTAGGTACAGAAGTATTGAGATATAGTTACGCCAGTCACCTTAAATATAGTAATACAGTAATACAACATGCATGTGTGTACGGGCAGTTCATGTAGAAATTCAGATAACTTCAAGCTTGACCCAACCCAGTGTAATTTATATTTATATATATATATATATATATATATATATATATATTATCTTATATAATCAGATTTCAGATTAATTGCATTAGGTCTGTGTCTATCAAAAACATATGTTTGAAAACTACTGCAATGCTAGTTTGAAGTGTATATGCTGGTTGTATTCCATTTATTTTGTTTTTCAGGGTTTTTACAGATCAATGCTGGGAAGCAGGCAGGAGATGTCCATGGGTTTTGGACCTCCGACGTCTGCTCGGGTCTACGGTGCCGCAGACGTGCTGCACTAATTGCAGCGTGACCGATTACACGGCATGACATAAGAGCAGGAACTAATTGCGCGAGGTCTGACCTTCTCGTAACGCAAGAACTGCGTGTGACGGGCGGGGCTTCGGTGGACGGCAGCGTTAGCGAGTAGTGCTGGTCTCAGCGCTGGAGCAGCCGTACGAGTAGAATCTGCTCCCACGCTCGTGTGGTTTCTCGTTGGACTGTCTACTCTCGTCAGGGTTCTAGCAGCCGGCTTGAAGCTGTATATGAAACAGCATAAGCTAACATTAATAAATCGCATTTTACTGCTTAGTTCGGAATGATTAATTCCGCAGCGTGACGTCAGTGTATAAAAACAGTAGATTTGTCCTGTGTGAACGACAGCACCGTTAGCCTCGTGCTCCAGACACGGTGTAGCGCAGTGCTGCTGGGTTTCTGTCTCTCAGTGGTGGGGGGACAGTGGTGGGCAGGTCAGGATGTCTCAGATTTGCTCTGCACTCTGCTCACAGCATACTGGCGCCATTTTACTCCTCGGGACCAGCAGGGGGGCCTAAGACCTGCCTCCATCTCTCTAGAAACTGGGTAAGACCCGCCTCCATCTCTCTAGAAACTGGGTAAGACCCGCCTCCATCTCTCTAGAAACTGTGTAAGACCCGCCTCCATCTCTCTAGAAACTGGGTAAGACCCGCCTCCATCTCTCTAGAAACTGGGTAAGACCCGCCTCCATCTCTCTAGAAACTGTGTAAGACCCGCCTCCATCTCTCTAGAAACTGTGTAAGACCCGCTTCCATCTCTCTAGAAACTGGGTAAGACTTGCCTCCATCTCTCTAGAAACTGGGTAAGACCCGCCTCCTTCTCTCTAGAAACTGGGTAAGACCCGCCTCCATCTCTCTAGAAACTGGGTTAGACCCGCCTCCTTCTCTCTAGAAACTGGGTTAGACCTGCCTCCATCTCGCTAGAAACTGGGTCCTGGGGCCTATGCTTCTTTTCCATTATATTTATTGCCCTTGGGACAAATTCTAAGCAGTATTAATAGTGCATATCATTTATATACTGATGATATTCAACTTTATTTTGCACTGAAATCCCAGGAGTTGCACAGGTGAACTTTTAGTGTTCGCATTTAGGAAAGGGTGGCGGATAATGTTTTCATGGCTTAATGCTGATAAGATGTACCTTTAATAATCTGCTTAGGGAAATTCCTTTCAACGTTTAACCCATCTGGAGTGAACACACACATATACCTGGAGTGAACACACACACCTGGAGCATTGGGCTGCCACTTTGATGTGTCCTTGAGCAAAGCAACCAAGGGTGGACCCGTTGGGGTTTGGGTCCCCCATTGGGTGCTTTGCTCAAGGACACATCAGCCAAGGTTGCTGCTGGTCATGGGACTTGATCTGTCAACCTTATGGGTTCACTCCCATGTCACAGCACGTTATGTGATGCACGTGTGTCTTGTTCAGGTTTGCATGTTTAAGCATTGTCAGTTGTTTGACTATGGTTATGTTTTTCACTGTTTATGGTTCAGTGTTTAAATTACGCACTCAAAAAAAAACACTCTCAGCTTGGAATCTGGCCTCTGCCATCCCAACGTTACAATCTGCTTTTTTTTATGTCTGTGTTCTATGTTTTATACGCCTATGCTATTATAATTATTGTATTTTTTGTTTTAAATGTATTGGTGTTTTTATCTCTGTGAAGTCACTTAGTAAAGCGCTTTGTGACCTTTCTTTGGAAAAGTCTATATTTCTTTGGAATGCTATATGAATAAACTTTACTTAATTAAATACAGTAAATTATTACATTTTGTCTGCCTCCTTGTAAAATGAACTAAATACTGCAAAATAAGACGGGAGATGCACAGTTCTGTGCCCTGAACACATCGCCCTGCCCACAAACGTACGTATTGTAGCGTGGATGGTGCTACTAAGATCATTGTGGTATGGCTTCCCTGAAGATGTGCATCGCTGGGGAAAGAGACGTGGGTGACATCCCCCACCAGGCTCGTCTGTACACGCCTGAGAAGTGGAGACGTAGCTCAGCATGACGAGATCGGCGTCTTCTATAGCTCCCACTGCGACGTTGTGAACTTCGCCCCCATGAGGCCCTGGGGAGACGATCGCAGGAAGGAGTTCTCTCATCGAGGTCGGCTTATGCTTTTTCGCTCTGGTGGAGACGTTCTTCCTGGAGTTTACATTTACGTTTGCGTGTTTAAGGAGGAAAACTCCAGAACACTCATATGGGTTTTCATTGTCACGCTGCTAATTGGGAATCGGGGGTTCTCTTCTTACTGTGGTCACGACAACAGGACAAGGCAGTCGTTGTCTTTGAGCGAATCAAATATTCAGAGGTAGGACGAGGTAGGCTTTCTGCTGGCTCCTGAGCCTTTTTATGGAGTACATGTTAAACGAGCCCAATCTACTCCATTCGGTGGTTTTGCATACAATAGATCCAGATGTTTTTGTGAATTGAGGTCTGCAGGGCTGCAAACAATGCCCTGTTGGCCCCAAACAAACGTCTCTTTGCTGTTAATACCACCACCATTTCCAAACTGAAGTTTTGAAAAGGTCATATTTTAAGTCCAACATCCCTAATTGTCCGAAATCGCAGCAATTTGTTTAGCAACGGCGTGTTATTGTACTGTATAAAGGCTCACGCAATCTGGCCACAGCAGAAACATGGCAATTTACCGCCTGGATGAGTGCGATTTTCAACACCAAGAAACAGGACTGGAGAGATGTGTAGCTGGTCTGTGTCTCAAGAGGCTTTAAAACGCAGCTCGTTTATGGCGTGGCCGCACGATCACAAAGCTGCAATCAAAAGGGGGCGGTGGCCCGTCTCTGATTAACTGAAGCGGCCTCTGTCCTTGGTTACTAGTCAAGATGGCCCTGGGGGTCTTTTTTTTTGTATGTCTGGTGCATCAGACTGCTCTCGACCGAGCCTTGATTATCCGTCTCGTCTGCACTGGAAAGGGGGGGGGGGGGGGGGGTATACCGTAAACCTCTCCCACTCCTGTGTAAGGTCTGGCCTGAGAGATTGACTCGTCTGTGAAGGTCAACTGTCTGCATGTAGTCTCTTGTGAGTCTCTGCGGTCACGAGGTCCATAATCACGTCTGGAAATGCTCCAGTTGTGCTGTGGTATTGACGAGGGTAAGCCTGCCGAGTTGTGCATTCAGCACAAAGCCAGATTTGTGTGTGTAACATACTGAAATCGGAGAACTCATTCCAGTGGCCAATATGCAGATGTGTGTGCATTGGGAGTTGTACATCTTTAACATTTTAATTAGTCTGTGGTCTGTAACGATCAGCATTGTGTGCTCTGTGTGGTCAGTAGTTTTTGCTCTGTGTGGTCAGTAGTGTGTGCTCTGTGAGGTCAGTAATGTGTGCTTTGTGAGGACAGTATTGTGTCTCTGTGTGGTCAGTAGTGTGTGCTCTGTGAGGTCAGTAATGTGTGCTTTGTGAGGACAGTAGTGTGTCTCTGTGTGGTCAGTAGTGTGTGCTCTGTGAGGTCAGTAATGTGTGCTTTGTGAGGACAGTAGTGTGTCTCTGTGTGGTCAGTAGTGTGTGCTCTGTGAGGTCAGTAATGTGTGCTTTGTGAGGTCAGTAGTGTGTCTCTGTGTGGTCAGTAGTGTGTGCTCTGTGAGGTCAGTAATGTGTGCTTTGTGAGGACAGTAGTGTGTCTCTGTGTGGTCAGTAGTGAGTGCTCTGTGAGGTCAGTAATGTGTGCTTTGTGAGGACAGTAGTGTGTCTCTGTGTGGTCAGTAGTGTGTGCTCTGTGAAGTCAGCAATGTGTGCTTTGTGAGGACAGTAGTGTGTCTCTGTGTGGTCAGTAGTGTGTGCTCTGTGAGGTCAGTAATGTGTGCTTTGTGAAGACAGTAGTGTGTCTCTGTGTGGTCAGTAGTGTGTGCTCTGTGAGGTCAGTAATGTGTGCTTTGTGAGGACAGTAGTGTGTCTCTGTGTGGTCAGTAGTGTGTGCTCTGTGAGGTCAGTAATGTGTGCTTTGTGAGGACAGTAGTGTGTGCTTTGTGAGGACAGTAGTGTGTCTCTGTGTGGTCAGTAGTGTGTGCTCTGTGAGGTCAGTAATGTGTGCTTTGTGAGGACAGTAGTGTGTCTCTGTGTGGTCAGTAGTGTGTGCTCTGTGAGGTCAGTAATGTGTGCTTTGTGAGGACAGTAGTGTGTCTCTGTGTGGTCAGTAGTGTGTGCTCTGTGAGGTCAGTAATGTGTGCTTTGTGAGGACAGTAGTGTGTCTCTGTGTGGTCAGTAGTGTGTCTCTGTGTGGTCAGTAGTGTGTGCTCTGTGAGGTCAGTAATGTGTGATTTGTGAGGACAGTAGTGTGTCTCTGTGTGGTCAGTAGTGTGTCTCTGTGTGGTCAGTAGTGTGTGCTCTGTGAGGTCAGTAGTGTGTCTCTGTGAGGTCAGTAGTGTGTCTCTGTGTGGTCAGTAGTGTGTGCTCTGTGAGGTCAGTAATGTGTGCTTTGTGAGGTCAGTAGTGTGTCTCTGTGTGGTCAGTAGTGTGTGCTCTGTGAGGTCAGTAATGTGTGCTTTGTGAGGACAGTAGTGTGTCTCTGTGTGGTCAGTAGTGTGTGCTCTGTGAGGTCAGTAATGTGTGCTTTGTGAGGTCAGTAGTGTGTTTCTGTGTGGTCAGTAGTGTGTGCTCTGTGAGGTCAGTAATGTGTGCTCTGTGAGGACAGTAGTGTGTGCTCTGTGAGGTCAGTAATGTGTGCTTTGTGAGGACAGTAGTGTGTCTCTGTGTGGTCAGTAGTGTGTGTCTCTGTGTGGTCAGTAGTGTGTCTCTGTGTGGTCAGTCGTGTGTGCTCTGTGTGGTCAGTAGTGTGTCTCTGTGTGGTCAGTAGTGTGTCTCTGTGTGGTCAGTAGTGTGATCTCTGTGTGGTCAGTAGTGTGATCTCTGTGTGGTCAGTAGTGTGTCTCTGTGTGGTCAGTACTGTGTCTCTGTAGGGTTGGGCAATCCTGATTTTTTCCAACTCATGGAAATTCTTGATTACATCTTAATTTTTTTGTCTTTACATAATGCTGTTGGAAAATATTGTTTTTCCCCACTAGAACAGACTTTGCATGTGCAAAAATTATAATCAGCACAATCTACAGCAAGCAAAAGTCAAAAAGGTTTCTTTTTAAAGTCATTTACAAACACGAACTGCTTATGTTCAACAAAATTGTGCGCATACAAAAGCAATAACAATATTTATTAGTTACATCCTTTCAAAACAACCATTTGTCAATAGGTTTTCCTTTTGTGAAATGCTGCTACATCAGTAATTTCTTTCAACTGGGAGCTCTTCGGTTCATTTGGGACTGCGCTGGAAAATGAGGCAGATAATAACTCTTGTGGCAGATGTTTTGGGTGCTGGATGGCAGCTTATGTTTATATTTTGTGTGGTAGCATATGAGCTGGAACAAATTTATCGTACCCCTACCATAAAGTGATAAAGTGACTTTCGACATACTTTCTTACACCTGAATTTTCAAATCCATACAATTCCATGTTGGTCAGTTTCCCTGATTTGCGTCGCCCCTGTCTCTGTAATCCCCACTCTGTCTCTGTAATCCCCACTCTGTCTCTGTAATCCCCACTCTGTCTCTGTAATCCCACTCTGTCTCTGTAATCCCCACTCTGTCTCTGTAATCCCCACTCTGTCTCTGTAATCCCACTCTGTCTCTGTAATCCCCACTCTGTCTCTGTAATCCCCACTCTGTCTCTGTAATCCCACTCTGTCTCTGTAATCCCCACTCTGTCTCTGTAATCCCACTCTGTCTCTGTAATCCCACTCTGTCTCTGTAATCCCCACTCTGTCTCTGTAATCCCCACTCTGTCTCTGTAATCCCACTCTGTCTCTGTAATCCCCACTCTGTCTCTGTAATCCCACTCTGTCTCTGTAATCCCCACTCTCTCTCTGTAATCCCACTCTGTCTCTGTAATCCCACTCCTCTCTCTCCCTTTAGCCCCTAATCTACCTGTAGACTTTCATCTCTGGTCTTGCTGTCATGTGTTGTCACTGTTGTAATGTGCATCTCTGCTTTACTTGGTCTTATTATGTTTCCTGGCTACATGTCCGTATCAGTTAACTGTCTATGGACTATATTATATAAAGGATTTGCCCTAAATAAACGTTGTTCATCCCCGAACATTCATACTAGCTAAACTAATTTCAATTCACTTTATCACTAAAGTGATATTTCCACTTTTCATTTCTAATCTCTGCAATTTTCATCATTATGTGTTGCTTTAAATAATTTCCATTATGACATTTTGGGAAATCATGTTCAAACATTAATTTGGATTACAAAATTAATGAATTAATAGTGTGTGGGTAGTATGTGGGATCTGCCCTGATCTATCACCTATTCACTGAATCACATTTCATTGAAAAGTGAGACATCACTAGCTCGGTGGGACTAAACCCCCCCATCGTCCAACGTCACTGGAACAGGACGTGTGGTCCTTATGTCCTCCTCTACTGACATATGTGCCTGCTACAGGGACCATCCACGCTGCTGCACGCTTGAGATTTAGGAACCATTCCACAGGTCCATGGTTCAGAAAGAGAAGTGACATTATGCCAGCCACCCATTGGCCTGTGATTAGTCTAATGAACATCAGTCACTAAGTGGAATATGTAGTCAAAATGACCAGTTCAAGGTCTGTGATGAGGTGTTTTCAAGTTTCCAAAGCTAGAAAAAGAGTAGACAGGAAAGCAAGGATAAGCTCTGATATTCAGTCTTTACAAAATCACCGAAAGTCCAGGGATAACAAATAAATAAAGATTTAAATATTGCATCTGTTTGTGAAGTATGATTAGCATTCAGTGGTTGTATTTGTTTGCTTTGCAACTCACAGTAATCAAACATTGTTTTTGCAGAAGTGTGATTTCCCAGCTTCCTGTTACACAGAAAAGGCTGATAAGCATTTTATAAAGAGGGTGTGTGTGTGTGTGTTTGTGTGTGTTTGTGTGAGTGTGTGTGTGTGTGTGTGTGTGTGTGTGTGGGGGGGGGGGGGGGGTCTAATCAGAGTTTTATGTTTTCCAAAGTAACAAGGTCACAACAGAGGGTACTATCAGTCAAACACCAGGACACTCGTATGCACACAAGCACGTATGCAGACCATCTAATTAGCATTGAGTGGCATGTGTAAGTCATGGGTACAGATGGCACTTTGCACGTGTGCACAGCACACATCATTACACAGCCATGCACATGCATCTGTGCTATTACCAATCAATTTCCAGCCTCTCTCTCTGTCTTGAGGACTGTTCCTTCATGTTGGGGTACACACTACATCACAGTGAAGATCGCTCCATCTGCACCACAGGTCGAAGTAGCTGTCGGCTTTTGCTAATTCCAGACATCACTAGCATCTGGACCTCATTAGCTGCAGACCTTTCTTGACGGATGACACTGCACAATGCTGTAACATCTATCGTATTTTTGAGCTCCTGATCATGAAGATAAGGACAGTTCATTCAATTATCCCTCCCACACATGGCCATGGACTGAGTAGAAAGCACACAGTAATGATGGTGTTTGTTTTAAACAGGTTTTGATTATAAGTTGTAGCTTTGGACGGCTGGGCAGGACAGATTTTAGCTTTTCTCCCCTAACCAGTGAGGCAGTTACATTCTTCATGTAATATTTAAACTGAGCATTAAGGCCTTGTTAAAATTCTTTCTCCCTCTCTCCCACATCATTCTGTTTCTCCTCATCAAAATAGCTGACATATTATGCAACATTCCAAAATATTATCCATAAAAAATACTCCTTTTGTGCACCTTTCCTTTATGCCCTATTCCTGTTCTGCTCTCTAAAATGTCATAAAAGATGAAAAGAAATGACCTGGTTGAGGAAACCTTCTTTTTAGTAAGTCTAGGAAATGGTGCTTGACAGACAGGTTTGGACAATAGGTAATCTGGGCTGGTCTCTGTGCACACAAAGAGGTTTTAATGAGGTGAGATAGCTTTGTGAGCGGAGAGAGGCATTTTCCCAGAACGCCAGACACATGGAAGGTACAGAAGAGGTAGCACGAGAGAGAGAGAGAGAGAGAGAGAGAGAGAGAGAGAGAGAGAGTCCCTATCATCCACCCACCTCTGTAGACGGTTTGATCAATTCTCTCAGCAGCTGTGAGACGGTAGTGACAGCAGTCAATAGCTCATAGAGGTCTGGTTACAGTGATTACAACCCTATCAGCTACCACTAGTACATGTCTCTGTCTCTCACATACACCCATATGTGTTACGTAGTAAACTGTTCTATTAAAAAATGTGGTTTTCTCCCCCTCCCTCTTTCACATACGTACAGTACACACCACAAGTTTGTTCTTAGCAGACATGATGCTGCTATCTTTATGGAATATTGTAAATGGATAACAGAGGTTGTGAACCTGTATTTATTATTTCAGAGAACCATGTTTACAGACCACTATACGAGAACTAATTAGCCTTTTTTGGACTTTGGTGTTTACTGGTGGTTTATTTATAAACAGATCTGCGGTCACACATGTTATAAGGTCAAAACATATGGAAGCTATTTATCGACGTCTGAATTTCATTGTGGAATGTCCCTGTTTTCACTTATTTGGTCTGGAGTCTGACCTCTACATGTCAACCCATTGAAGAGTGGGCCAGTGTGGACGCCGTCTGAGAGCTGCTCACACCTTCCCATGATGCCTCGCTCTGCCTCGCATTGACGGTGACTGCTGCCTCCGCCTGGTTGTTGCCTCCACCTGCACCTCCTCCCCCTCCACTCCACCTCTACATCCATCTGTTTTTAAAGCCAGCACATATATTGTGTTTTCTGAGTCCTGACATCACATTTAATCGTTTGGCTTTATGAGTAGTATTGTGAAGAAAGGTCACACCTGGCCAATAGGAATTCGAACTGTGACAGTCAGCAGCTCTTTCCAAAACAAGTAGGTTAACTCTAGATATTTACGTTCCCAGTGTAAAAGATAAGAGGTATGTGGGAAGACCTTCTTTTGCATTTTCTTCATTTAATCCCATTTTGCTGCCAATATTCTGAATGCCGTTTGAATGAATGCTGGATGATTTTCTCTGAAAACATGTCTGGTCCTATTTTGGCTCCATTGCCCCTGACACCATGGCACAAACATCCTGCTCACCACTGTAGATACATTAAGGCACCTTCGCTTGTTTTATCATTTTTACTGTCACCTGCGTAGCACTTATGTAAAGAAATTTAATGTAAAAATGAAATTTGCACCCAGATCAGTCAGTCAGATCACCATGGACACCATGCAGGGAATAAACTTTTTTTTCCCTTCACTTTCTAGCTGCTATTCAGTGTCTGGGAGAATGAGGTAAATCAGTGAAAATGACTTCTGATGGCTCTTTATAAAATATCACTTTACAAGATATCTTTGACAGTGATGTCCTATTAAGGAATTTGGTTACCTTGGCAACCATGTTAACGGCTCACAGTAACTCTACCTAGTTTTGCAGTTTTTCTAGACTTTTCCAGCTGTAGAGTCATTGTGCTCATGTTAAAACATTTAATGTTAGAATGTCTGTTCTTCTCATTTTGTAGTCCGGTTGGAAACATGGACTCATTAATAATATTTATATTTATATTGGTAAACCAATGGATTGCGTAATGGATTGGAGTGCCATCTCCGAAAAAAATGTATTAATGATTTCATTACATTATTTATTAGCGCTTGATTGATTCCCACAATCTCATTAGTAAGGGATGGTCAAAGTACACAAACAAGAATTTAATGGATCTGCATGTTGACAATAATGTCGACAATAATCAAAGGCAAGTCAAGAATATTCACTCTAGGTATTCTTCCCTGTCATTTTGCTTCAGCACAAATTCTTCACTGGATGTCATCGTGACTCTAATGGCGATCTGTATTGACTGTTACGGAGTGTTCGTGCTTTATGAGTTTTGTTTACAAGAAAGCAAACAGCACAAAGGATGGAATGCGTCTCCATGGCAATACCAGTGCCACGTCTACTACAATGTCAGCTTTACCACCGAGGCAACAACAATGTCCATCAATTAAAATACCAGCGTTCCTGTGGCCTGAAACGGAGTAGTAATAGCAAAAACAAAGGGCAAAACAGAAACAACTGTCAGGGAGCACCTTAATCAGGCAGCCCACACTGGCTGCATGCTGCATACCCCTTGTTTCTCAACACACAGGCTCAATAAAAAGCTTTGACTTTGAAATGCAGCGTGTACACATTTAGCGTCAACTGCACTACAGATGGTGAGGCGACGTCCTGCTTAGATGAGGATTAAAGTCGAAAGGCAGAGCAGAAAATTAACCTGCAGCTGGAAATAGCGTGGTTTTCTAGAGGGAGAGGCGTTGGAGCATCTTGGCGCTGTCCTAGCCCGACGCCAGGGCCCAAGGAGCCAGGTTTGAGAAGACGCACGCGCATGACGTACTTGATGAAGTAAAGTACGCCAGAGTGGACAGAGGGCTGTGAAACTCTCGAGCCATGAGATTGAGAGGCCCCAACAGATCCAAGAAATGGCTGAGCAGTTTCACAATTTCACTACATGCAAATATCCCCTGTGTGTGTGTTTGTGGGGACATTGCCAGGGGGCAAGAGTGCGAAAGACAAGGAGCATGTTTGGTGTTCAGTGCTTCATGTTCATGTAGTTGAAGTCTGTCTAATTTGCCGTGGGTCTGTTGGATGCAGTGTTGATGAACAGTTCTCTTGAACTGAATGAGACTGAAGACTGTTCAGGAGACTGAACAGAATTGCTCTTTTCAAGCAAAAACATGTTTCCAACATTCCAACATGTTCTGCACGTGATTTGAATAACGTAAAGTAGCATGTCCTTTAGCAGTGTACCAGGAACAAGGAAATATAGACAGATGTTTCTCACTTCAGCCGTGGTGCATCTTTAAACAAATGAAACAAATTCTGTGAAAGGCAGAGCCATAATGTATTTTATAGTGTTCAGATAAATGCCGAATAATCAAATACTAATACACTACAGACAATGTAGTACCATAGCTCAGATGTTATACCATGTACTGTGTTTAAAAGTTGTGTTTCATGTTTTTTTAAGTTGTGTTTCCTGTATTTTTTGTTGCATCATCGGTTTGCATCTGATTTGTGTTTGTTGATGTGTATGTGGTGGTTTCCAGTGGTGTTATCATGTTAGATACACTGGATTACACATTTCAAGGGCTTCAACTGAGTGATCAGAAGTTCACCTGCAAAAATTTTCAAAAGTAAGTTATCCTGAAACTCGTTAAAGGTCATCACAGGTATTGTGTTATATTTTCCTGTCATTACATTTTTATCAAATTCCTCCTTGAGTATGTTCTCTGTTTATTCTGGTAATTATTAGTGTAATGATAAAGGTTTGTCTAGGTTGGTTTAGAACACATTGGTAAGAAATTTCATATATAATTGACCTTTGGAAAAATCTAAAAGATTTGTAACTTTATGCTGTCCTGAAAGCTTTGAAATAAAAATGTATAGGTGGTGTTTTCCTTCTTTCATGTCCAACCATTAACTATTTAACTACAGTTGTGATCAAATTTATTCAACCCCGACTGAAATAAAGTGTTTTGGCCAGTTTGACATTGATTTTGATCATTTCAGTCATCTTATTTACAATTATATCAAAGAGGCACTTATAAATTAGACAAACATAACATAATATTTATGATGGAATAACCACAAATGTCTTTACTGTGCTCACATCATTATCAGTTTTATTCAACCCCCTAGTGACATTATTTTTTAGTACTTAGTACAACATCCTTTTCCAGTTATGACAGCTTTCAAGCGTGAAGCATAGCTTGACACAAGTGTCTTGCAGCGACCTATGGGTATCTTAGCCCATTCTTCATGGGCAAAAGCCTCCAGTTCAGTCACATTCTTAGGCTTGCGCACTGCAACTGCCTTCTTTAGGTCCCACCAGAGGTTCTCAATTGGATTTAAGTCTGGTGATTGCGATGGCCACTCTAGAATGTTCCAGCCTTTCATGTTCAACCATGCTCTAGTGGACTTGGATGTGTGCTTCGGATCATTGTCCTGTTGGAAGGTCCAACGTTTCCCAAGCCGCAGGTTTGTGACTGACTCCATCACATTTTCCTCCAAGATCTCCTGGTACTGAAGGGAATTCATGGTACCCTGCACACGTTGAAGCTTTCCTGTACCATTAGAAGCAAAACAGCCCCAAAGCATAATTGACCCCCCGCCATGCTTCACAGTAGGCAAGGTGTTCTTTTGTTCATAAGCCTGGTTCTTCCTTCTCCAAACATAGCGCTGGTCCATTGTCCCAAACAGTTCTAATTTAGTTTCCAAAACCTGTTCCAAAACCTTTGTGGCTTGTCCACATGACTTTTGGCATACTGCAGTCGACTTTTCTTGTTCTTTGGAGTCAGCAAGGGGGTGCGTCTGGGCATTCTGGCATGGAGGTCTTCGTTATGCAGTGCGCGCCTTATTGTCTGAGCTGAAACTTCAGTGCCCACATCTGACAGGTCTTTTTTCAGTTCCTTAGCAGTCACGCGGGGATTTTTCTCCACATTACGCTTCAGGTAGCGCACAGCAGTCGCGGTCAGGATCTTCTTTCTGCCACGACCAGGTAACGTTTCCACTGTGCCCTTTAACTTGAACTTGCGAATGATACTTCCGATAGTGTCTCTTGGAATATTTAACAACTTCGCAATCTTTTTATATCCATTGCCATTCTTGTGAAGAGCAATAACCTCTTCTCTTGTCTTCTGGGACCATTCTCTTGCCTTCACCATGCTTGGAAACACACCAGTAGATGTCTAGAAGGAGCTGAGTATCACAGTCCTTTTAAATCTGCCTAATTGGTGCTTATCATGCTTGACTGCTGCTCGTTGACATCCACAGATGTTTTCAATACCTGATGGAAAACACTGGAATGAACCTCTGTTCTTAGGAGTGGTAGTCGTAAAGGGGTTGAATAATTGTGTCAATGAAGAAATCACAAAAAGGCCATTTAATACTTTATGACAAAAAAAAATTGATGCTATCTTAGTTGCATTTAGTTCTTTAACAAGTCCTTGTAAGATTTCATTATGAACACAATTACAAATGTGCACTGAATTTCATAAAACCCTTCGCAGCATTGGGGGTTGAATAAATTTGATCACAACTGTAGTTACATCATTTTTACATCCTGAGAAACAAAAATAAAATGTTACGGTATGACCATGAGGTTTGTGTTATAACATGGATCACATGAAATAAAGAACCCACATTTAATAACACACCATACATGCACCTGGAAGGCACATTGCTTTTTGCTATTTTTCTTAGCAGCTCTATTTTTCCATCTTCTGAATGTACTATTAAGGTATTTTTGTCTTTCCCTACTACTACTACTAATAATAATATTTATTGTTGTTGTTGTTATTGCTGCTACTACGGATGTTTTAATCTAAGTGCATTTAAAAGATATATTCACTGTATTCACACCATGATGTTTTGGTCATGTTCTTACAGGTTGATTACACACCCTAAGCATGTCCACCACTGTGCCTGACCAGACTGTCTGGAATGTAATTACTCAGATTTTACCACAGCATACAGTACTCTCCACATCTGGGACTACTAGGAGTATTGCCACACCCCTCAAGAAATTTCTCAAGGGGAAACCGAAGGCACTGGGGGTATAGGTTTCCAGCATACACCTCATATCAATCTCTGCAGCTATACTGCTTACAGCTACGCTACGCAAATACCTTTCTAATGTGATTAATGTTGGGGTATAGTGAGGGTCAGCGCTACTGTGATACAATATAATACGAGTCAGTGTAAAACCTGAGTAGTGTAATAAACACAGTTATTGTGTATGTGTGTGTGTGTGTGTGTGTAAGGGGAAGAGTTGTTACTGTTGCTATTTGTTCACTTGTTTTCTTATTTGATTTTATTATGTATTTATTTTCAACAGATAGTTCAAGTAATGGTTGGGGTGATCAGTTTTCAACTGTTCATTGTCTTATCATCAGTGGAATATGGAGTTTTTCTACAGTCAGGGTTTCTGATTTGGGGGCCTCTTATAGTAAGTTATGGATCACATATTTGGGGGTGTGGAGTCTGATGTTTCTTAAACTTATGTTTCTGATGTTTTTAAACTGTCACATAACATCATGTCTTCTCTTCTTTAGTACTTAATTGCAGGTATAATTTCTATAATAGCGGAGAGTAAACCCAGCAGTGGCATGGTAGGTCCCCACATCACATGAACTAACCTAGTGTTATGGGTAGGGTATAGGGGTTAGGGGTAGGGTTTAAGGGTTAAGGGTAGGGTAAGGGTAGGGTAAATGTATGTTGCCACACACCTCATGTCAGTTGATGACATTTCAGACATTTCTTGCATTCCTGACAAAACTGAAAAAAAAACCCATAAAGGAGAAAGAAGACCTTCAAGTTCAAAATTAAAATTTAAGAATACTTGTACTTAAAGACATCCAGAACCCACAATCAGGGCTCAATTTGCCCTGTGTAAAACTGCCATGGACTCTGTGAATATCCCCATGACACCTTTTTTTATCAAGCAAAATCAGTTGTTCATTTTGTTCTATATAAATGTGTTCTTTATTATATTATTTATATTTAATCCAATTACTTAATCCTTCAACATTCTTTTTGAAATTAGAAAAGACTTTAGCATTTGAAGGTGATGCATAGAGCCGTTATAGAATTAACCACTGAGCCGTTGCACAAACACAAACTATTCAGCAATGATGTGGAATTTCTGTTTTCTTAGGTCAAAGCTTCGATTGCAGTGAATGTGATCAGTGCTGTAACAGCTGGGATAGGCATCATCATGCTGGCCATGGATTTAGCATCATCCCAGTTTTCTTACTATACCTGGAACTATACCTGTGGGATATACTATTTTGAAAATGCAAGTTGATGATTATTTTCAGGTTAAGGAGGCTGTCGTGTTGGCAATCGTCTGTACATTGTCTCGTTAGCATTATGTGTTACATGTGTGTCTTGTTAGTGTGTGTGTGTGTGTGTGTGTGTGCGCGTGCATGTGTTGTTGGTCAGTCATTCTTTGACTCACTCCTATTGTTCTTTGAAATAATAAAAGTTTTGAATTGCTTTGAATACCCCACCCCCACTGCATTACATAGGCAATCAATAGCCAGACGTTTATTATACACATGGTTATTTCATAAGTAGGATTCCCTGATTGTGATGATCATTTCATGATCAAAATTGCCAACCTATTTTAAAAACTGATTGTCTGCACAGTAAGATCTCCACAGGTACAATCATTTGTATAATGATGGTACATATGTGTCTTTTCTTAATATACATTGTATTTAAATATAATCCAAAACGTAGATCTCTGCTTTAACACATTGTAGTGATGTGTGTTTTCCGGATTTTTATAAGTTGTGTAATATCAAGATAATTTATTTTCCTGGATCAACATCATTCTTGCAAATTTGTGACATCAGCCTGCACATTGGATGTCTGACCAGTCTTGTTATTTGTTATGATATCTGGCTCTTATATGTGTGGCTCAAAAATGATCAATCTGCTTAGTCCATCAGTGGATTAACATTTTGTGTTCTGAATGGTAGCCTTAGCGGATTATGATTTTGTGTCCATTAATTTCATGGTTTTATATTTTGATGTGTATAGTTCAGAATCAATGTGTTTGTTAATAATTATTTTTCAAATTGCAGGAGCCAGTTTGGTTTGAATTACATACTTGACAGTGGCAAATTCAAACATGCAGATTAATGCCACAAATTTGTGATTGAACAAAATTTGCTTTGATTCCAGAAAATTGAAGATTATTATCTTGGTGTGCCACCAGTGTAACTCACAATGTATGGAATACACACACACACACACAATGCGGTGACTCCAGATGTTGTAAATATTTGTTTTGTTGCTGTGATTTTTCCCAGACTTATCGTCTCAAATATGGAATTGAAGGAGTCCTGATCCTGCTGACAGTGTTTCAGTTCATCATCTCCCTCTGCATCGCTGGGTTTGGATGTAATGCCGTTTGCTGGACTGAAACAGTGGTTCCGGTCAGTAATAGCCATACACTTTTCATAAATGTCTATGTACATCACCTTAGACATAATCCTAGTCTTTTGCAGTATAATCCTAGTCTTTTGCAGTATAGCCCTAATCTGTAGGACGAATGCAGATCACCAATCATTTTGATAAAAAGGTCCTATAAAAAACATTTAAAAAAATAAGCATGCAAAAACCCCATGAACTCAAGGGTACTGATTATTTTTGATAAGAAATTAATACAAAGTTGTGGGTTGACTAAATAAAAATTGAAATATATCTTGGGATCCTGCAATTCGTGCTACATGTAGGTCTTAGTCTAGCAACAGATTGAAGTTATGGATTTTTGATATTGGGGCACCACTCTAAACATATGGAAATAGTTTAATGGATACAGGTGAAATAATGTTATATCAGTCTCATTACCTGAGGGTGATTGTAAAGTATTGATCAGGCAGACAAGGATCCAAGTGCGGAGAATAGCCGCTTTTATTGAAATAGCGCTTACAGAGCAATCGAACTGACGAGTAACTCCGTTCAGGGTGAGTTGTGCAGGAATACTGCAAACGTAGTCAAGACGGTCCAGGGTCACACCGGTAAGACAGAAGCCAGAAGGTACAGAGGGACTAGGCAGGGGACGAGGTCTAGGAGGAGAACAGAGGTCAGTACACGGAAAGGCAATAACTCGGAAGGAACGCCCATAGGGTGGCCACCTGTCCCAGTTTTCCCGGGACTGTCCTGGTTTTCACGTGACTGTCCCGGTTTTCCCGGACTGTCCCGGTTTGTCCCGGTTTTCCTTCCTTTTAATATTTGGTCCCGGCAAAAAAAAAAATAATTCCTTTAATGTCCCGGTTTTCGCTAGGTTAGTTCAAACGACTATTTAGACTGTTTCTGCACACTTTAAATCCATCTTTTTTTTTCTCGCTGTGTCCATTTTACACCCCCTCAATAACATTTTACATTGCCCCCCCCCCCCCCCCCCCCCCCCCCCGTCAACAATTCCCCCCCACCCCCACCCTGTGTCAGTATGTCCTTGTTTTTTGTCAGACCTAGGTGGCAACCCTAAACGCTCGGTACGCAACAATACTTCGCAACCCGGAAGAGAGAGGAGGAAGCTTAAGTAGTTGTGGGAGGGGAAGTTCTGAATCTGTGCAGTGACCTAATACTTTTGGTCAAATATATTTTTACCACTACAACCAATTTAATGAATAAATTCCAACATTTATTGAATGGGTAATATCAAGAATATAAGAGGGTAAAATGTGTAAAATATGTAAAGAACTTGGCTCAGGAGAGGAGATATTACTAACTGTCATGTGTGGCTCCGCCTCTAACAGACAGTCCGTTCTCAGTGTTTTTTCATTCCCTCCTAGTTGTCCTAGTTGTCTTTCACAATAACGACCAGGCTAACTAGCATAATGGAAGATAATCATAAACAACACAAATTTCATAATTAAAATGAACTAAGAGTTAACAACACAGTTCAAATAAACCAGTGTTCTCAAGCAGCCCCGTCGACAGGGGGGGACAACCGGGTCTGTTGTCCCGGGGCCCAGGGCCAGGGGGGCCCATCAAAGAGCCCAGCAATTTATTTTTTATTTAAAGTCTATCATTTTTAAATAATCTTAAAATCTTTCATTAATATAAAATTCTGTACTCAAAATAAGCTCAATGGCTAAAATATATATATTTTTTACCTATCTGCATAGTTTCCATTAAGTGCATACACCCCCGCCTCCCACTGAAAAATGGTTTGATCCAGCACCGACCGTAGCCGGCTGGTACCCGCCCAACAGCGGGAAATACAGTGGTGGATAGTTAAAGTAAATACAGAAATCTGGAGCGCAGAAAAGAAAGGAAAAACATTTACCCGACGAATTTTAAAGTTGCATTGTGTTCCAGGTTTGAAAAGTGCTAGAATTTAGGCTAAATCCCCCCGCTCAACAAGTTACGTTCGCCGCCACCCCCCCCCCCCCCCCCGCTCAACACATTAAATTACGTTCGCCAAGTCGGAGCTATCTGCCATATTTGGCGCGCGGAGAAATATAGTTGATTACCCCTGATCTACAAGCATAAACGTATATACTGTACAGCTTGGTCCCCCTCACTTCAGAATTTACATCTGCGCCCCTGACTCTGTTCATCGCGCTGAAGCGACGCGCGCGAAGTTACAAAATTCGAGAGATGCACGACCTCGCGAATCGACAGCGCGTGAGGCCCTCGCGCACGGGCGGTGCCACTGCGATTACGTCATTTTCGCCGCGCGAACCCTCGCGCCGCTCGCGACACGTCAAGTACTGGGGCTGTGTTCGAAATAGACTACTACATACTGGACACTGCATACTGGACTCAGTATATACTGGATACTGCATACTGGTCCTCGTAGTAGTATGTAGTACAGTTTCCAGTATGCGACAAAAGCAAAGCACGCTACGGGGTCACGTGAACGTAGCGTTGCATGATGGGATGCAGTACACCACGAAGATAGCTCTGTTCGCGTACTGGAATATTTTGCGGAAGTAGTAGGTCATCCGGGTATGTTTCGCGTACTGGAAATTTTCATTTTGGTCACATACTGCATACGACATACTGATTTGGGGCTCAATCAGTATGCCAGTAGTATGTAGTAGACCAGGTATCACCAAATGGCGGACCGCGGTCCGGATCCGGACCCGAACGCCGTCCTGTCCGGACCCAATCACATTCCTGATTAACTGGATACGGACCCAAATGCCAAAGAAATTTTAAACCGGAGAATTTATTTTCAGACGAGTGTTACGTTCACCACCCATTTGAGTGTTACGTTCAGCCCCCCCGGTCAACAACTTTCGTTCGCCACCGCGGACCCGGACCTAAGGTCTGAGCTATCTGCCAAAAATGGACCGCGGAAAAATTTAATTGATTACCCCTGTAGTAGACTATTTCGAACACAGCCCTGGTTTATACTCGACGCGCCGCGAGCGGCGCGAGGGTCCGCGCGGCGAAAATGACGTAATCGCTGTGGCTCCGCCCGTGCGCGAGGGCCTCGCGCGCTGTCCCGGCGCGAGGTCGTGCACCTCTCGAATTTTGTAACTTCGCGCGCGCGCCGCGCTTCAGCGCGATGGACAAAGTCATGTTTGCCGGGTTCATACACCTATACAAGGTGGAATTAAAGCACTTGTACTTTAAAGGTCCATTTCAATATTTCCCAGCACGTTAAACTTAATTAAGTTAAATATTTATACATATACTCGAAATGAATCGAAATAATTCGCTTTTTTATCACATTATTTAATGGTTGTTTATTTTCAACGTTCTCACGTTTTCACGTTCTCTCATGTTTCGTCCTGGAATTACAAGAGGCTCGTATTTGTTAACGTAATTTCAACATTTTAATGTACTTTAGCCTCAATTCCAGCACTTTTCAAACCTGAAACACAAAGCAACATCAAAATGCGTCAGGTAAATGTTCATTCCCCTTTTTTTGAGGGGTGTTTCTTTATACTACCACATATCGTTTCGGACAACATTGCAAAGCCATATTTATGTTTGATGTCTGATGTGTATATATACGGTCTCTGGTCAGGTAAAAAATGTTCTTTCCCCGGTTTTGCAGAGGTTTTTTATTCTCCACTGCTACCTATCGCCACCTATCGTTTCGGAGAACACTGCAGCGACGCTTGCGAAAGTATAAACACCTACACCGCTCGCGCAGGGTCACGCGAGGTGGGCGGAGTCGCGCGCTACGGTCGCTCGCGAAAGTATAAACCAGGCTTAAACCAGTCAGCTGTCAGAAACAGCTTTGATGTGTGACTATATTATATACTATATGACCTAACACAAGGATTGTCTGGTACAGAGGAAATTCAAATGACGAAAGCGGGGGGGGGGGGCGGGGGGGGGGGGGCACATGAAACTTTCTTGTCCCGGGCCCCAGCAAGACTGTCAACGGGCCTGTTCTCAAGTCTCACGCATTGGGCGTGTGACACACGCATTTGACCGTCTTCACACGCCACACTTCCGATTTCACACGGCGAAAAAAAAAAGAATCCAGTTTATTTACCTCTGATCCATATCTATCTATGTTGCCCTCCATTGGCGATCGATCACGATATACAATTTACGTTCGCCACCCCCCCCCCCGCTCAACAACTTACGTTCGCCCCCCCGCTCAACAACTTACGTTCGCCACCCCCCCCCCAACAACTTACATTCGCCACCCCCCCCCTCAACAACTTACATTCGCCACCCCCCCCCCCTCAACAACTTACATTCGCCACCCCCCCCCCCTCAACAACTTACGTTCACCACCGACTCTCACACTCTGAAATTAATTCTAAACTTGAGAGCCCTGAATAAACCTTAGCTAACCAAATGATTACCAATGAGGAATAAGAGACTATGAGGGAAATGCCCGGATGGATAACCCTAACAGGAAAAGATTTAAAGAGACCAGTAGATAGTTACTACTAGGCTAACAGAGTGAAGCTAAGTGCTTGTACTATGCAGAGAGGCTTGGACAAGTATAATTCTATAGAAGCAAACAACTCACAGTTGGCACCCCAAGACGAAGCTTACTTTGATCAGAACGGAAGGTGAACGCCCTGTCCGTGTGTAGTCGATGGCAGTGGTTGTGAGATCCATGTGATGGCTGATCTGAGTTGCAGCATAGGATTGAACCCATGGGCCAGAGCCGTACTGCTGACACCTCACGACCTGGTGTCTTTCTCAAGCTCAAGGATGGCCAAACAAGCCAGTGTAATCAAAGAAATAAAATAAATAAAAAGGTATAACAGACAATCAATGCTGTGGATAGTTTAGTTTTTTCACCTAATTTTGAGTACACTTAATTCCTCTCACGTAATCAAGAACTAACTTGATCACTTTTATTCATCCTGGATCCAGAGCCGTCTGGTTATATGAACGCTGAGTATTAGAGCACACGATAACACATGGTCATACATCAAACACTGACACAGGTTATGGGGTGTTCCACCAGTACAGACATGGGATTTAATCGTTTCATTAAAACCTTATTTCAGACTCCAAATTTGGTGTCTGTAGATTGGTCTTGAAGAGCCACGTCCTCTGGGATCCAGTGTTTATCTTGGTATATAGAGTTATAAAAATCATGTTCAATTTGGCAATCTTGGATGTAGGTCTGTTCGGATAGGAATGTGTCATGATAAGCAAGAAAGACCATATGGCCATCTGTTCTGGTGGATGTTCGGGATGTTCTGGCATTCGACACTACAATAGCTATCCAATTAATACGTAATTCTTATTACGTATCCAATTAATACGTAATGTACAAATTGAGCCACAAGTATTTGAAAACCAAACTGTGACTGTCATCACTTGTGGCATCACTTGCACTTTGTACCGAAATTTCAGACACATGCTGAGACGTGCTCAATAGCACAGTGGCCGAGACACATCAGTGCTAATTGAAAATTGAAATCATGTAAAGATGATTAAACATGTCTTACAACACCGCGGCAGACAGAAGGGGAACGCACGCATGAGCACATCCATGCATCTCCTTAAAAGGAAAGGAAGAAAACCATCTTCAGTCCAGGAGAAGGGGGAACGTTCTCCTACACACAGTAAACCTAGACTAAGAAAACCAAAAAGTTAATCAACGGTTTTTGTATTAGACTGTTATAAACACATTTTGTACTGAAGTGTATTGTCCATGTTAGATACATCTTCTATGTACATGGCAAAGAGTGCGTGTTGAGCAGGTCCACTGCTTGTAGAATTGGTTTGACCCACAGGAATGTGGCGGGAAAATGAGCTGCTGATTCTTTTGTGTCTCTTTGGTACAGATTGGATTGTCTTGCGTCTTACTTTTCTACTTTTTTAGTCATTTAGATTCACTTGAGCGCTGTGCACACTGGGGTTGTTAATTAGCTGCTTAATTAGCTTAATTGGTGTGTCCTCCCTTGAGTCTTGACTACTCTCAGCCCTCTTAAACACAGAGCTCAAGACTGAAGTAATACTCTTGATCAAATCTTCGGCTATGATGAAAAGACAATGTGTGGGTTCCATTTCCATCGTGTTGGCCTGTTAGTAACAGTACTTGCACATTTTTCTTTGTAAGTAGATTTTCTATTCATGGATTTTGTGTCTTCGCTGCTGTTCTATATAGGAGGTGCACATTTATGCCACAGCTTCCTCCGTCAGCACTGCGAACATTAACACCAATAAACCAGACATCTCGGGGGTAAGAAAAAGACTCAGACAGCTCAGTTGTTTCAAATAAAAAAATAAGTCTGTACTTCTCTTGCAGTCAAATAGCATAATAGTACTTGTTTATTGCCAGTCACATGACTGGTGATATTATACAGAATACCACAGTTTTTATTGTGTTAATGTTAAATGTCCAACTACACTAGATCTGTAAATAGACAAAGTGAAAATAATGATTTTCCTCATCATTTTTAGGAGCCAATATATGACGATGTGGACAGCTCGTCTCCAGAACTGCCTTAATATGCGTACACTCACCATGCCTGGTTGTTTCTCCATGGTGGTGGTTTGATCCTGTGTGCTTAACCACTGCGTTTGCTTAAGTTTTGCCTCAGTGTTTCCCTTCCTGATTTGTCAGGCTTTGTTTAGTACCGGTTGTCATGTCCTCTAGTGCTCTGTCTGAGGACTATGTGTCACATATGACCTCTCCCTCTCCTGTCACTTAAAATGGTGTTTGTATTTTGTGTCTTACTTTCTGAGTTGTAATTATTTTTAAGTTCCACGCCCCTGTTCCGTCAATCCTTTTAAACTATTGTCTCCAGGTGTTTTTTGTTGTAGTTTTTTTGAGGGGTACTTTAAACCCCTCTTTCTGTTTGGTGTTGTGGGTCTGTTTTGTTAGTGCTGCTACAGTTCCGCTTCTGGGTTTTCACCTGTTATCATTGTAGTGGTTGTATGTATTTGAAGTCCGTGTCTTCCTAGCAGCTGCCTCTCATCACTTTTGTATGATTCTGTTAAGTCAGGCTGGTTATGTGTTTTGGTGTCTGGTTTGATTTGTTTTGGCTCTAGAGTTCGCAGTATTTTGTGTTTAAAGTATTTCTCGTTTTTTTGTTATGCATCTTAGTATTATATGTTAAAGTTAGAGGTGTATTCAACTAAGGATTTTCATAGTCGAATCTGATTAGTCAGATTTTCCCTTTAGTCGACTAATAGTCGAATCAGGGTTTTTTTTTTTTTTAATCTAGAGCACCTTAAACGGGATCGCATTCTCATTCAGGAATTTTTTCCACTTCAAAGTAAAAACCTAAAACACTCAGATAAATGAATAAACATGGTAGGTTGGCTTTATTCAGCTTTTATTTATTTACTTATTTGTTTTTTTGTCACGGTATGGCGGGCCCCCTACTGGTCGCCCCCGTCTACAGCGGCAGCTGTCCTGTAATTGTTGTGTTGTGTGCGTCCCTCAGGTGGGCGGAGCCTGTGATCCGTCTCACCTGAGGGTCGTTTGTTTGCCTATTAAATGTCTTCTTTGTACCAGTTGACCGCTGGTTATTATATCCTTAATTTGGATCAGTTCACGGGTTTTGGTTTGCGCACTTTCTTCATTAAACCATACTTTTTCCCTGAGACTTGGTGTGATCGCTTCCATATTATTTTGCTCACCACCCTGCCCATCACATTTTTAATGAAACGTTAGAGAACATTAACCGTCAGTACACAGTGCACATATCAAACTGTAAGACAAGCACTGTGCAAAATGTCAAAAATATTTTAAATAAAATATGCCTGCCTGAAAATATTTTAAAAATTGCCACACAACAGCAAAAAATATATAAGGAAAGGTTCACGTAACGGGGTTTAAAAAGCAAACACCAACAAAAAATCTTTATAGGCCTACTTGTCGAGACGCACCGCGACGAGACGACACAACCGAAACGACAAACAGCTGAACTGTTTTATTTCGCCTTACGTGTTTTAAATGGTATGCCATGTTGGTGGTTGTTGTGCGAAATAAAAGACGTTGATGACATAACTTGCAATTTACTTTGTTTGATTCATCTTTTTCAAAATACTTTTGAAGTTTTTTTAGTAGCCATTATAATCTCGGCAGATGTAGCGTGTTCATTTGGATTGTGCAGGGTGTGATTTATTAATGTGTAGTAAGGAAGATGCCTATTGTTAATGTGCACACATCATTTAAAAATATTTATTAACAGAAATTAGGATGAGTTTATTTAGCAAAAGGCTATATATAACAAAACAAAGACATTTATGTAACAACTAATGCTTAGCAGCATCCTTGGGCACCCCCATGCAGTTAGAATGGTACATTCGACTATGACGTTCATAGTCGACTAGGGGGTATAGTCGACTATAGTCGAATCAGCAACTATTGCAGGTCACCCCTAGTTAAAGTAATCATATTTTTTCAGATTTGTTTCATGTTAACTGTTATTTTTTTATAACTTCCTGTGGTTAGCTAGTCTGAGGTACTCGTAATGTCACAAAGTATTTTCTCAGCGTTATAGTCAGTTGATTTTGATTTTAGTTATTCCTGCCTCTTATTGTCAGTGTGCATATGTTGTCTTTGTGGTTCCAGTATTGTAATCTGTGCGTTACTTTGATCGGTTGAGGTATTCTTTCCGTTTCCTAAATATTCTTGCCCGCTAGATTCTGTGCATGTCTGTACTAGACCTCTTGTATTCTCCATGTCGTGTAATTAAAGGGAAGTTCTGTAAATCATGCCTTGTCGATCACATAAACGAAACTCGATTTTGCGAGTTGGTTGTGTTTGTCATCTTCGGAAGCCCTCACTCAGCCTAGTAAGTCCTCGTCTCCCTCACAATTGTCCTCGTATGATTCAGCCTGAAGCAAGATCATTACTGTTTCTGTCCATAGCTCTAATAAAGCAGGCTTGACCACATATTTGAATTCTGCCATAAATACCACAGTTTTATTTCATTTTTTAATATGAATTTAGAAAAACATTGTTTTGTTTGCACAGCTGATGAATGACCTCTGTCTGAGAGATCCTGTACCTCTGGAAAGTTTTAACTTCACTACGGATTTGTGTGCTTCACTACAGTTTTTGTGCACTTTGCCACAAATGTATGTACTTGTGCACTACTTGTGCAAACAGCAAGCGATCAAATGAAGGAACACATGGAAGAATAGTTGTAGAGTAGAAGAAAATAGTCCTCTGGTGTAGGCCACCTAGTCGCAAATCACCTTCAACTGGTTACCTGAAGAACACATCAACAGCCACAAGAGGGAGGCAAACTATTGTGGCGTGGTGTGGGAGAAGGAGGCCACAGACAAGTCCATTCTTACCAAGAACAGAGGTTTTATTTTCACCTCGCAAGAAAATTGGCACACACAGGCACAATCAGTTCAAACTCGAAGCCTACAACTAGCTTGGCCTTGCACATGAAACACAGGGGGAGGTCATGAAGACGGCAACGTTACACATACATGGAGGGGGGACTCGGATAATGCACTTGTACATAAAAATGGACCGGGGTGACTTAACTAATAACACACAATTAATAATCATTAATAACACTATACAGACATAAACATCACATAACACGCATAACAGGGCCGGAGCCGCAAGGGCTCATGGGTAATGACGTCACCCTCTGGCACCCCCCATTGGACCGACGCGATAATATATATATATATTGTAATGCATATGAATGAGAAGCTCACCTTACATCATGGCATCATGAATCTTGTTTCTATTCATTCATAATTGATTTATCATTAGTCTATCAGTAAAACGGCTGTAGTTGAGTACAAATAAATGAGTTCTCATTTACTGCGGATCTTCTGAGGTCTTCTGCCAGTATCGTGTTGCTGACTAGCAAATGATATATCACTTCACATCACTTCAATTCCCAGGTGGAAATTTTATATGCACAGGTTACACAGGCTTGCTAGAGTCTGAAAGAGGAGTGGGTTTTAATTTTGTCATAGTGCAGGGGATGCTCAAAGGCACACAACCGTTCGTTTTCTCCCTATATCTGTTAACAGTTGACATTCTAAGGCCAATCATACTCACGGCAGTCTGCACCAGTGTGAACCACATCTAGTCATCACCATTAAAAACTCACAAGGGTTGTGATCAGGGTTAATACGTCCCTGGAGGATGCCTCTGTGTGCCGGCTTGACAGACTGGCTTGTACAGTCAGATCTTCACTCTGACAGAAGGTTTCGTGTGAGGAAGCCATTACTGACTTTTTCTCTGCCTCTGCCCACATTCTACATCTTGTATCATTCAAGGGGGTGAAATGAATCATGTTAAGCTCCTGTCAATCCCCTGCAGATGGTTACGGATTAACTCTGGACTCGGCTCAGCACCAGAGTCACACTAGCTGTTGATCCAGCCGTCGTTAAGGTGCAAAACAAGCCCACAATCATTGTTGGTAAGATGGATTAATTAAATGCTAAACTCTCAATGGGAAAACATGAAATAAATCAAGCTATATAGTGGATTGTGAATCTGGTGCTCTAAGGGGCCACAAATGTGCTTTGTCCTCACATCACCCCTGACTTACAAAGAGCTTGATAGATAGTTGATGAGTTGAGTCTGCCATGACCAGTGTTGCGAATAACGCCGTTAAAAATAACGGCGTTAGGTAACGGCGTCATTTTGTCAGTAACGGGATAATATAATTAGTTACTTTTCCTGTCATTACAACGCCGTTTACGTTACTGGTCATTAAATGCGGTGCGTTACTATATATTGATATACTAATGCGAGCGGACCGCTGCCCAGGCTAGTGAGGAGTCACAGATCCCGATAGGTCACAGTTCTCGGTGTAACACCTGTTTAACTTAACAAGTCAGTAAGCGATTGGCTAAGGCAGCGTTATGATAGCCAGTCAGAGCCAGTGTTTTTACATGCGCGCCGAAGCACGTGAGTGACACGACACAAACGGAGAAGAGGCCAAAATGGCGTCAGGTGCAAGCCGAAGAAAATTTAGCATTTTCAAGGCGATATAAACCTTATATAAGAAAATACTTGAAGTTCCTGAATGTCTACCATACTGGGTATTTGATTTAATTAAGAATAGAGGATTTATTGTTAAGTTTACTTCTGTTGTGAACAAACCAGTTGTCTCAGATTGAGAGAATTTAATTTAATTTCATAGATGTAAATGCACTTTATATAGTGTAACTGTTTACTTTTGTTTTTTTTTTTTTTGTTTTTTTTTACAAAGATTTGGGATTTTAAAGGATTTTATCCTGCACTGGTCTGTGGATGTGCAATAAATATCAAAAGTTAAACTACTTTCTGATCTACTCATATCAACTGACTGTGAAAACTGCTTAAAAAAATAACTTAATTAATTAATTATTTAATTAATTTTATTTATTTAAATAAAAAATTAATTGGCATATAACCTTTTTTTAACTGTAACGCAAATAGTTACTTTCCCTGGTAACGAGTTACTTTTATTATAGAGTAATTCAGTTACTAACTCCGTTACTTTTTTGAAGAAGTAGTGAGTAACTATAACTAATTACTTTTTTAAAGTAACGTTCCCAACACTGGCCATGACACTCCAAGACTGAGAGGAGAGAATGGGGCTCTATCTGTCAGGGCTGGCTCGGAAGCCACGCCTTCTACCTCCACAAGAGGCACGAGTCAGTCCTAGACTGAATCTACGCAATCAGCAATGATCCGTTTCACCTGTGGCCATGACTTCTTTTAAGGAAGCTTGTGAAGACGGATCATTGCTGATTCGTTTTGGTCATGCCGGTACGACTTCAGCCCTTCTCTGCTTTCTCTGTCATTGCGCTGTGTTGTGAGGTGTCTCGCCACCTTCCTCTCTCGCTTGTTAATCCTGTCACTTATTCGGGTTTCTATCTCCTGCGCCGCTACCTGGCCTATCTCAAGTTTTCCTCCATCTGTTTCTCTTCCTATCCGTTATTCTTTTATTTTGGGAAGGTTTTGTTTTGTAACGTCTTGCTTTCGTTTTTACGCGACGAGTTTTTTTCGTGTCTTTTGAGTTGCCTTTGTTATTTTTCTCCCCTCTCGCTACGGGTGAGTTTTGCTTTTCATGCGTTGAGTTTTCCGTGTCATTTTGTGTTGGTATTTTTGCCACTGTGCGTGTGTGTGCTTTAATCTCGCACTCACTACTCACATCACGGCTTATTGTGCCAGTCCGAGCCAACACTTGGGTCCGCCTCTCAGTTTAATCATGCAGTGGTTACGTCACCATGCCCACCGCGTTACACTATATAAAGTGTCAGAAAAGCAATGTGTAACTGGCTATCAACTGACTACATTTGTTTACAGTCTATTTATACCCAAGGAATGGCTGGTTTATCAGTGACTAGCACTATTACTGCTACCAGTATTGTAGTAATTAGAATTTTCAGAATGCTTTTCACTCCATCTTAATATGCATTTATTCTTTCTTGTAAAGATAACTGTGACGAGCATGGCGTGCGACATAAAATGGAAGCAATCACGCCAAGTCTCAGGGAAAAAGGATGGTTTAACGAAGAAAGTGCACAAACTGAAACCCGTGACGTGATCCAAATCATGCATATGATGACCAGCAGTCAACTGGTACAAAGACAAGACATATATAGACAAACAAACGACCCTCAGGTGAGACGGATCGCGGCCCCCGTCCACCTGAGGGACGAACACAATAACAAGAAGACAACGGCTGTGTTCGAAATAGCCTTCTACATACTACTGGCGTACTGATCGAGCCCCAAATCAGTATGCAGTATGTGACCAAAATGAAAATTTCCAGTACGCGAAACATACCCGGATGACCTACTACTTCCGCAAAATATTCCAGTACGCGAACAGAGCTATCTTCGTGGTGTACTGCATCCCATCATGCAACGCTACATTCACGTGACCCCGTAGTATGCTTTGCTTTTGTCGCATACTGGAAACTGTACTGCATACTACTACGAGGACCAGTATGCAGTATCCAGTATATACTGAGTCCAGTATGCAGTATCCAGTATGTAGTAGTCTATTTCGAACACAGCCCACTGCTGCTATGGGCGGAGGCGGCCAGTAGGGGGCCCACTGTACCGTGACAATAAGTGTGTTGTATTATTCATTACCAATCACTTTTTCCTACTTTCCATTGACATTTATACAATACATATAATTTCTGCTGATATAAGAGAAAAGGATTTTCTCCACGGATTATCAAGTGTCATATTTCATTATGTGAATAAGCAAATGTATCACAATCCAAATAAATATCTAAATATCCCTTACGCATGCAACACTCACAGTTAACCCTTCACTTGACAACGTTTGTGTGTTGAGAGGGGCTATGATCATACAAAATAGAAGATATTAGAGATACAGAGTGCTCGGCACCACCCAGTGTGGGGCTAGACCTCATCAGCACCACCCAACTGGGGGACAGATCTCATCAACACCACCCAACTGGGGGACAGATCTCATCAACACCACCCAACTGGGGGACAGATCTCATCAACACCACCCAGCGAGGGGACAGATCTTATCACAGGCCTGTAGCCAGCATTGTGATGGGGGGGATCTTTTTCCCCCAAAAATGGACTTCATTTGCCTCTCTACTCCAATGCCCCCTAAATACACGAGCACACTTCAAACCTTTTAATTTACACATATTTTATTCATTATAAGCAAGGTTGCCAACTTTTCAAAATCACTAGGAGTGAGATTTGATGCGGGGGGGGGGGTGTTATGTCTTATATGTTTCCTCTATGTTGCGCCTAAAGCGATCGATCGCCAGTGGTTGGCGCCAGAGCGAACTAGTAACTCATTGAATCATAGATGTAGATCGGAGATAAATAAACTAGATTTTTTTTCAGCGTGAGAAATCGGATGTATGGCGTGTGAGCGTGTGAAAACGGTCAAATGCGAGTGTCTTACGCTCATTGCGTGAGAGTTGGCAACACTGTTATAAGTTTGTTGTGAGTCTGTTGTTGCTGTCCTTATTTGTTTGTCTGTATATCGGAGATTAACAATTCATTCATTGAATAGCCTACCTATCTTGAGGGGGCATGTGTGGACGGGGGGAGGGGGCGGGGGGGGGGGGGGGGGGGGATCGAACGAACCCTCCGATCCCCCCTGGCTACGGGCCTGTATCAGCACCACCTAACAGGGGGACAGATCTTATCAGCACCACCCAGCGTGGGGACAGATCCAGGGGCGCAGATGGAAATTCTGAAGTGAGGGGGACCAAGCTGTACAATATATATATCCACAAGTTGTAGATGCTAAATTTCGGATGGGGTCAATATAAATCTGGAGGGGACATGTCCCCCCCGTCCCCAGTGCCATCTGCGCCCCTGGACAGATCTTATCCAAACAGAACTGGACAAGGGGTAGCTACACATGGGTGGGTGTATATCTGTCATTGAGGTGGAGAGACAAAAATAAATTTGATTTCACCTCCTCATCAGAGGTCGATATTTACTAGAGAATCTCTAGTAAACTAGCAATCTCAATGCTGTTTAGTGAAGAATTACCTTTGACAGAACCAGCTGTGTACTTCAGACTAGGAATGGGCAGGGATTCACTTACATAAATAATGTTAGGAAGAAACTGTGATTATTGTGTCCAATGTTTAAGGTATAGATGAATATGAATTAGGGTGGCATGGTGGTGTGGTGGTTAGCGCGGTCACCTCACAGCAAAGTGGTCCGGGTTTCATTCTCGGTTCTCTCTGCTCAGTGTGGAGTTTGCATATTCTCTCTGTGCCTGCATGGGTTTTCTCCGGGTCCTCCGGTTTCCTCTCACAGTCCAAAGACATACATGTTAGGTTGATTGGTCACTCTAAATTGCCTGTGTGTGTTGGCCATATGGTGGACTGGCGACCTGGCTGTGGTGTCCTCACTGTCCTCTCTTGATGATGCTGGAACTGACTCCAGCTCCCCTGTGACCCCTAGTGGGATTAAACGGTAAAGATAATAGATGGATATGAATTTCTAGTCTAAATTGGCTTTGTATTATGTTCATTACAAATACTGTAAAGTAATGTAGATTCACATGCTATTTTTGTAGTCTAGAAATGTTGAAAAATAAAAAAAAGTAAAGGTAAAAGATTTTTTGCTAATGAAAACAACCCAGTTCCCTGGGGACCCATATCACGAGACATTTTGGATGTCTGCTGTGTAACACACCTGATTAACTTCATCAGCTCATTAGCACAGTGCTTGACGAGCTAAATTAGCCATGTAAGCCAATGTTTAAACCTCTGTCTGTTTCCATGCCGATGATGTCTATACTCATACATAGTCTTTGAGATGAGCTTCACCTAAATATAGAATCTTTATTGGAAGAATATTTATTTTTGCACGTGATCACATTATCGAACCTTTTAGTTTAATAGCCTGCGTGGTGCATTAACTACAGTTAGTACATGTCTGTCTTCTGAGGGTTTACCCAGTGTTGATTAAGCTCTACCATCAGGCCGTCTCTCATCTCACCACCCTGCAGCTCCTAGTGTGCAGCATAACAACAAACATTAGTGACGATACGGAGATCGTCTGCACTATGACCCATCATGAACGTTATCAGCTGGAACTAGATCACACAGAGTGAGTTACTGGACGAGGAGGCCAAAGTCCACCCCCTAATTTACATTTTACAATAATTCAGACCAGTGGAACTTTTGCAAGACAGAAGTTATAAATGTAATGTAATATATATATATTTTTATTGCTGAGCTGACCTGTTTTCTCATCCAACCGTTGCCCCTGTGTTAACTTACATATGACTAATAAACTTGAACTCTAACAATAATAATCACCTGAGGAAATCAGAAAAAAACACATTATTATGATTATTATTATTATTAATAATAATAATAATAATAATAATAATAATAATAAAGGATTCTTCTTTCCATTACATTAATTTGGTTTAAAATTACACTACTAAACAAAACTCCTACGCTACCAAACACCCATAGACCACCTGCCTGAGTGTTTGATTGAAATCTCATGTGCTAAAACAGCATCTCACCAGATAAGATTTTATCTTTCCATCTTTCTCTGTCCAGTTTGTACAGTACAAAGAAGGTGGGGTGTGTCCCATTTTTCAAGGCTAAGAATACAGGCATGTTATTGAACACATGCTGGCTGATCTTTCTGTCGTGTCCACGACACTCTTTATTTGGTGTAGTGCTGTCACTCAACAGCACTAGTGTGGTTCTCTGGGGAACGTTTGACTGTAAACTTTCCACTGAAAGGACATTTTCCTGTAAATATACAAAATAAATCCCAATATTCACAGCACGTTTCTTTCTTCAGTAAAAATGTGCTTTTCCCTCTCGATGTGGCTCTTTCAGCTGCTTCATTTTGGTATGTGTTCTCTATTTTTACATTTTGAAACCCATCATTAAACAGAAAAAAATTTTCATTTTATTTTTAAGTATAACCTCATTTAATTTTGAGAATAAATCTTAGTCCAATACATTTAGTCCAATATATGTGATGTTATACATGTTATACCCATTTCCAACCTCTTCATTAGATAATTCTCAGGGAAATCTATATACACTGCTCAAAAAAATAAAGGGAACACTCAAATAACACATACTAGATCTGAATGAATGAAATATTCTCATTGAATACTTTGTTCTGTACAAAGTTGAATGTGCTGACAACAAAACCACACAAAAATCATCAATGGAAATCAAATTTATTAACCAATGGAGGCCTGGATTTGGAGCCACACACAAAATTAAAGTGGAAAAACACTACAGACTGATCCAACTTTGATGTAATGTCCTTAAAACAAGTCAAAATGAGGCTCAGTATTGTGTGTGGCCTCCACGTGCCTGTATGACAAAAAACATAAAAACTTAAAAAAGAAAAACTATTAAAACCAGATAAGAGGTCACATGCTGGGTTAAAAGCCAAGGAAAAAAATTGATTTTAAGACGATTTTTAAAAACTGCCAGTGATGAGACCTGTCTAATATGGATCGGTAGGTTGTTCCATAACAGAACAGATATAAGTATTGGATGTTGTCTAAATAAATGTATTGTTATTTTGTTATGTAGTCCCAAGTCATGCCCATTCCAGATTATAGCAACCCTTGTGGGAAAACCATGAGTCACAAAACATCCGAAGAACGCAGTGATGCCTTCTTATGATCCAGTTATAGTGCTGTTTTATAGACGTCACATCCCGACATCCCTCAACTCACATTTGCTGCTCAAACAATTACATCACAAGATCCTCATGTGATCATGCCAACTTGACTCATGATTCCATAGTCAAAGGAATGCTACACATCAGTAGTTCACTCAGTAGTTCATTCAGATGTCCTGAAAACTAACGGCGACAGAGTGCAGCTTATTTCAATGTACACAGTCCTGCAAGAGGCCAGGGAGGAGAAAGCAAGTAAAGAATCTGATTTTATTATCAATATCTGTTATTCATAGTGCATTTGGAGAAAGATGCTGTGTACAGTAAATTACTTGTGGCACCTGTCAGTAAACTGCTCTTTTTCTTTTTACAGAAGTTCCCTGAGAGCTCTGGTATAGAATATATGTTACTTATATTCTGCAATGTGTCTGTAAATGTATAATTGAAACTTTTTTTTCACTATTTGATACTTTCTAACTTTAAATAAGAAATACCACACAGTAAAACAAATGAGATTCTGCATTTGTTGGATTTACGCAGTTTGGTCATGGGCACATAACTAAAGTGCATTTGTTTATTCTATTTGTATAAGCAGACCTAATGGTAGTCATGTTCACACTGCTGAAACAATCCTCTTCCGAATAAATCTCAGTTTAACCTCCCTCTTTCACTTACTGTTGACTGAATAAGCCAATAAGACTCAGTTAATGTTAATGTTTCCTTATCAGCATTGCACAGTGGCATAGTGATATGGTTCCAGTTTAGTGAAATCTATAATCACTGTTTAGGTGACACAGGCTTAGACTGAAGTATTCTGGTTTATTAACAGTAAGTGTGCTGTTATATATGTGTGACATGAGTTGTAATCAGCATTCCAATGCATATATCGTGGACCTAGACGAACAATAGTTTAAATTTAATCGTGGTAAACATTGCTGGGCGTATAGTGTTGTGCTGTGTAGTGTTGTGTGTTCTAATAGAGACATCTTTAATCCAGAAGTGAAAACCAGACTAATATTTCTATTACATAATAGGATACATATTTATTATTACTTTTTGCTATTTGTTTGTTGAACATTATAATAAGCATTTTCTAATTTATTATAGAACAAGTTTCTCATTATTCGATGGACACTATTGAATGAACAAGGCTCATGATGATCTGTGAAGCCCTTGGTCCAAAACAATAAACAATGGATTCTTATTAAGCTCTTCTTGTCACGGTACGGAGACCCCCAGCCGGGCCGCACCCCCGTATGCAGTGGCCGTATTTCATGTTGGGTGGGGCCCATTAGGAACCCTGACACCTGAGGGTCATTTGTCTGTCTATATGGGCCATATATGTCTTGTCTTTGTAGCAGTTGACTGCTTTATTTCGATTTGTGACGGGCTTGGTGCATTTTATCACAGTTGATGCACTTTATCTATTAAATCACCCGTTTTCCCTGAGACTGGTGTCTCACTTCCTTTTTATTTGCACTCTTTTACCCATCATACCTCTGAAAAGCTCTAAACAACAATGATTTTCTGAAGGACTAAACAAAATCAGCTATGGGTACCATATATCTGGATCCATCATTTCCCTCTGGACAGAATGCTAGGATCCATCTCCCTTCCCCAAAAATCAACAATAAGTTCATTCTTGCAGTAAAGTCACAGTGACAGATTAGTTTTCCAATAAATTCCCGAGAGACCCATCCAGTAAACTGTTGTGTGTATACAGCACTGTACTGTGAGTTAGTAACAGTAAAGATTACAGTAAATGGAGGTTATATTGCCTTTATTTTATCACTTGTTCTTTCTCTCCATGACATACTTACCTGGCAGGGGTGAGACCATGATCAGGAAGGTGGTTCGCCCAAGGTGAGGCTCAGCCATTGCACTCAGGCTGTGCTGACCCTTGCGAATTCCCCAAATGCGGGAATCTTGACTGCATAATTTCTGGTAGTGGGGGACTGCGTTCGCGCTCTCCCCTGATATTTTTGGGGCTGTCATGGCCTGGCGGTTAGGGAACTGGTCTTGTGACCTGAGGGTCGTGGGTTCGATTCCCAGACAGGCCATGACTGAGGTACCCTTGAGCAAGGCACCTAACCCCAACTGCTCCCCGGGCTAGGGCTAGGGCTGCCCACCGCTCTGGGTATGTGTGATCCACAGCCCCCTAGTAATCACTAGTGTGTGTGTGTTCTGACTGCACAGATGGGTTAAAAGCAGAGGACAAATTTCGATTGGGGTTTAAAAAAATCACAATTGACAAAATATGGAACATTTCATTTCATTTCAGTGCACAGCTGCCAGTAATGTACAATAAAATCAAACCAGGAACCCGCTTTCTCCAGCACTGCGCTGCTTCGTCACAACTTCCCTGTTCTCAATCTGCCGTTTAGACCTCACTACCTCCACTTCTTCCCAGTCTTCTCTCCTGGTATCCCTACGCCGCAGGAGCCGTTCTGCGCCGCTTCACGTTTCGTCTGCCGCAGCCTGGCTTGTTTCCTCGGCTACATAACTGCCTGCTCTCTGCTCTAGGTGCCGTTTGCCTTCGTTTGGATAAAACCCTGATGCCCCCTCCATCTCCACCGCTCCTGTCCAGCCTCTGTGTTTGGGTCACACCACCCAAACCTGCCTATGTACTGCACCGTAGCGTTAATTGAATGCCTGTACACTCACACTGCATACCTACACACTATTGCAGGTGAAGAGCTCTGATTCCACCATGGCCGCTCCCCGTGAAACAGAGGAGGGCACGCAGGATGCTGCTGCCTGGGCATCAGTGCCACCTGGAGCAGGAGCAAAGGCACAGGTCAGGACACACAACTTTAGGAAGCTCGTTTTGAGCCTGGCCGCACTGGGGGTGAGTTAGTCCTGAAAATACACCGGTCCTCTTCCATATCACCAGGGTTGATTTCTAGATGTTTGTCTTGATAGCCTGAAAACAGCTGAAATGAAACAATAATGAGATAAAATCAGATACACATAATAAAGAAACATAATTTAAAAAGTAATGAAAATCATTGGCTATTTTTGTATATGAATAGATGTATTTACCTATAGTGTGACTGCTGTCCTCTGAAACAACAAATTAATTCTAACATTCATTGCAGTCTTTGGCTAATACTACATTGAAAGACATTAGCCAGGTTTGCCAGCAAGTCACATGTTGTCACGTTACGGTCCCCGACCCCTCCCTTTGGGCGTGTGTTTACGTTGTCTGCGTCTACTCGTCTGCGTCTGTGGATCTCCGTGGGTGCGGTTATGTCTTGTGATAATCCGTCTCACCTGTGGCTCGTCTCGTCATTACTTGGGGTGTATGTGGTTTGTCTACTTAATGTGCGTTCGCGCAGTGTCCTGTGCTCGTCGTTGTCTGAGTCTACACGTTACCGTGTATGTTCCGTGTTCGATGTGCGCTGTTTGCGCTATCTTTGTGTGTGGTAATAAACGTTGCGTCCGTGCCAGCAAAGGATTCTGTCTCGTCCTTCCTCGTGCCGCCAGACATTACACATGTGACATGTATGCAAGCATATTGTGACGCTGAGTGCGCGTCAACAAACGAGGCGGCACAGAACGAAAACGCAAACTTTAAACGTTTATTTTTGTGAAGTGCAGACAGTGCACGTGGAACAGTAACACATAGAGACGTGTTTGACTGACAAAGACGAGCACGGGACATTGCGCAAACACACATTAAATAGACGAACTACTCAATCCCCCAGTGATCACGAGACGAGCCACAGGTGAGACAGATGAACACGCTCACTTACAACCCACACCCACGGACATACATATACGGACATAACCAGACACAGACGACATGAACACACACCAAAAAGGAGGGGTCCGGAGCTGTTCCATGACAGAGACCCCCCTTCCCCCTAAACCTACACTGGCAGAACCGGAACCACAAGCCTTCCTCAAATGGTGGGGCCCGCCACGAACTCCTCTAGAACACCCTCCCTGGGAAGACAGGGGAAAACACGTTAGACAACACTGGCACGTTCATGAACACACAAACGGGAACATGAAACATGAGAAGCACAATAGGGAAAGGGGGATTAGGGAGAAACACTGGGACAGACACAAACACAGGCACAGATACAGATAAAAATGAGATTTAAAAAAAGTAAGTTGCTCTGGATAAGGGCGTCTGCCAAATTCCATAAATGTAAATGTAAATAAATGTAGATACACATGAAAACAGAAGCAGGCTTCATGCCTGTAGGAGGGCTGCCAGGGGAGAAAACCCTCCCTGAGCTGCAGGCGCTGCAGTGGACGGTCCTCTTCCTGCCCTTGCCGCAAACCCTCTGCCCCTGCAGCCCTCTCAGTGGGCATGCGACCAGTCTCTCTGGGAGCTATCGGGGGGCGTACCGCCGGGTACGCCTGTCAACGTTCACTCTCTTCCCTCTGAGGACCCAATAGGGGAACCCCACCTCCCCTTGGTGGTCGCCCCACTGGTCTGGTCCCATGTGCTGGTTCCTCCACTTCCATCTCTCCCTCCAAGCCCCCCGAGCTCCACCTCATTGGCTCCTCCAGGGTGCAGTCCATGCCTCTCCCCTCGGAGCGGGAAAGATGAACGCCCTCCGTCGGAACTCTCTTCTCCCTCGCGGTCTCCCCGGAGTATTCCGATGGAGGTGGGCTCACCCCCTCCCCCTCAGTGCAGTATTCGCCCTCTGAGTACTCAGATGGAGGCGGACTGCCCTCCTCTCCCTCACACTCCGTGGGGTTGGAGCATTCAGACGGAGGGGAGCTCACATCCTCACCGTAGTCCTCAGTGGGGGCTGAGTACACTGACGGTGAGGAGTCCTCCTCCCCTTCAGTCTCCTCCCCCTCAAACTCGCACTCAGGGCCTTTTGGAGACATCTCAGTCGTGAAGATCTCAAAGGACCCCGCTATCAGGGTCGGGGAGCAGTGCCTCTCTCTCCACACCCTCCGTGCGGCTTGCTGGAAATGCTCCGCCTCCTCGGCTTCCTGAGCGTGACACAGTAGGCTCGCACAAACGGGGTCCTGCTGCATCTCTGTGATGGTCACGGGGGCCTCGCGGCAACAGGGGAAGAGGCGTGATGGTGCCTACTTGCGCGGGACACGTAGCCTGGCATGTCTTGGTCGGCTCGTCTTTCTGTGACACTCGGTGCGCGTCAACAAACGAGGCGGCACAGAACGAAAATGCTAACTTTTTTTTTTTTGTGAAGCGCAGACAGCACACGTGGAACAGTAACGCATAGAGACGTGTTTGACTGACAAAGACTAGCACAGGACATTCCGCAAACGCACATTAAATAGACGAACTACACAATCCCCCCAGTGATCACGAGACGAGCCACAGGTGAGACAGTTTAAACACGCTCACTAACAACCCACACCCACGGACATACATATACGGACATATATATCCGTGACACATATACAGTAGAAGTAGGCAAACAGGTTAATTACTTGTGATTTGTGTTCCAATTTGTTTCTTTTGTACAATTTTAAAACATCACAAACAATAGAGTCAAAGTATCAAAACCCACAAATCAAATATGTTATGTTGTGTGCAAATGCTGCTGTTGCCAACATTTATGAAATATCTCTCTGTTTGTGTGCACAGACTGTCCAGATAATGAATGGTGTGGTGACTCTCTTGTTCGGCATTGTACTAGCCATCCACCTGAATAAAATAATATTTGTCTATAGTGGTTTGATTTTTTGTGCATCTCTGTTGGTAAGTCTAATAATACATTGATTAAACACTTCAATACAAACTTTAGTCCAACTAAACATTTTAATCGAATCGTTGCCCTTGATCTTTGATCTTAAAGCTGATGTAAGAACACTTCAATTAAACTGTCTTGATACCTGCATTAAACCTGTTGCTCTGAGGAAAAGTCGTGTGACAATCCAGGGCTTTGTTATAATCCCTTCCAAATGGTTTTGGTTGTATTCATCAGACAGGGCGTCTCTGCAAAGGCGCCTCTGCCTCACTGCTCATCAGTTATTTTTGTCTATGCATTGAGTGCATAGAATTGCAGACTAGGCACTAAAATCATATTTGGACTTTGGAGCAAGTTGATAAAAAAAAGTGTGGGATTAAAGTGTGGGATTAAAGTGTGGGATTAAAGTGTAATGTTAAACAGAGTGCTGAGGACTCCTCTGGATCCCTTAGTCCAGTACAAGTTAACAAGCATGTTTATGCAATTGTCATACATTGTGCTTATAAACATATTTATGCGCAAGGAGCAAGATTTAACTGAGCAAGATTTTAATTGAGCAAGATTTAACTGAACAAGTCATTAAAAATGTTAAATAGACAATCTTGCGTTCCTCTTCTGCAGTATATCTGGGCTGGTTGTTGCACAGTCCTAATGGCACACAGATTTCATCCAGATAGGGTAAACATTACCTACTAATGTAGCGTGCATTCATTATAGTGTTTGTTCATTACAATTATCTGCCATCATTTCAAAACAATAAAAATTTTAAATACACTTGTAGCAGTGTTCGTGCAATTAAATGCTCTCTGCTGTCTCTTTGCTCCTATAGGTGAAAATGTGCAGGCTGGTAAACAGAAGCACTTCATATGTTGGAAAATTGGCCATTATTTTATATTCCATTGATTTGTATTTTTACATATTTGGACAAATTCCAGCTGACACAGTGGATGCATTTGTTTTAAGGGTAGGTATCTAACTATGTTATTTAAATGTCTAATCATTAAATATTATTTTCACACTGGTTTTATTCTGACCTTTGACCCTAAATTTAATTCAGCATTAGAAAAAGACATGTGGAAAGCATCTGAACACGTAGAATCTCTGGGACCTGCATTTTTAATGAATGTTCCAGGGGTGGTGATGGTCTGTTGGTTAGGGAACCGGTCTTGTGACTGGAGGGTCGTGGGTTCGACTGACGTGCCCTTAAGCAAGGCACTTAACCCTACCTGTGTGCTGGGCTAGGGCTGCCCACTGCTCTGGGCACATGGGTACCACAGTGATCACTAGTGTGTGTGTGTGTGTGTGTGTGTGTGTGTGTGTATGTGTGTGTGTGTTCTCGCTGCACAGATGGGTAAATGCCTGGGGACAAATTTGTGACATTGTGCCGTGGGTGACAAGGAGGGAGGTGAAGTTTGAGCAGAAGTGTCTTTATTCCCCATAGATCAAACAATATGTTCGCCGTGTAAAGAGAACTGGACAAGGAGTAAGAATTAAGGAGTAAAAATAGTAGTGCTGTTTATTTTTATAGAGCCAAACTAAAGGGATCCTTGGAGTGCTGTTGACAATCTGTCTGCTTCAGTCTGTCACCTCCGGCTGGATCTTGAAGAAGGCTGCAGTAAGTTCTACTAATATATTTTAGCCCCCTTTCTAAGTGAGAGAACTTGCAAAGTCGCAGGGTGTTCATATACTTATTTTCCTCAGTGTATGCCTCATTGTCTGATTACCCTGGTTCTGTACTAGATCCGGCTTTAAAAAATTTTAGTCTTGTTAGACTTTCTAAGCTGGATATAAATGGGGGGTACATTTCACAGGCCAATAAGTGACACAGTAAGCATTTCGTCAAACGTTAAGTGAAACAAAAGTTTGCATTCGCTGCCATGGAGATGCATTATGCATGTGGGGTGAAACGGATTTGTAAACAATATATTGTCTTTGATGTACTAAAATAAAAATACAATAAATAAACAACACTACATCTTGCTCTGGGCAAAACTCCTTTCACTCCCACAAATTGCATACTGTGGTTCAGAACTGTCCAGGGCTTCAAAATATGTAGTTCTATTTTTTGTAATGTTATTTAAATTAATCAAATTATGCTTTCTATATCTGACCAATGCCAAAGCTTAGCTAATGATTAACAGTCTACAGTCGTAGCGGATGCCTATAGTAGTCCGTTTTTGGAATTATCAACAACAGAATGATTGTCTCTAAACCCTCACACTCTTGAGAAAATGTTGGACATTTGCAGATATATGAGCCCAGTATGAAGCATTCTACTTCATTTTAATATATATTATTGTATTCATCAATTAGATAACTAGCTTCCCAGACAGATTTCACAACAGTTATTGGTCCTGGATGTAACGCTCAGATTTTATTATTATCAGGCTTTATACAACAAGAATAGAACAGCTCGCATCCACAACTTCGTACAAAGACAAGTAAGTATTGTGACGCGCGGGCAGGGCGAAGGACGAGACACGGAATCCTTGCTTTTGCTGATGTTCACGTTTATTCCCCACACACAGATGTTGCGCAATTGCGCACGAGAACACATACAGACACTCACGTAAATGTGTAGACTCAGACAACGACGAGCACAGGACACTGCACGAGCGCACATTAAATAGACAAACCACATTAGTGATTACGAGACGAGTCACAGGTGAGACGGATTATCACAAGACAATTACCACGTAGTTCCACAGACACAGACGATGCACGTGGACAACGTAAACACACGCCCAAAAGGGAGGGGCCGGGGTCCTCAACGTGACAAGTATGAGTTGTAATACATTTTCAATAATATAAACAATAACTTACTTTTCTTAATAACACATTTTGGTAACACTACAATACTGTTATTTTTTTAACCTATGAGCTGTGCAGGGTCAAATCAATAATTTTTCATCCAGTAAATAACAATTATGTTGTACATTTTAGAAAAAATTAGTAGAGCGAGGCCAAAAACCACCTCTACATGTGATCCTACTGTAAGTTCAGCGGTTGTTTAAAATATTTACCGTAGGCACAGCATTATGGTTTTAGCTCTGACATAATGTGCATATACATATATACAGTTCATCGGCCATGTACATGTATACATATGTACAGTTATGTGCTTTTTTTCCTTGTATGCACGATGTGTCTACTAAATCTGCAGAGGCGGTTGTCTTCACAGTTCCCATCCCACATCCCAATCTAAACCATTCGGATCGAGAACCACTGTGTCAGTCTGAGCACTGGCCTTAGGGCACTGGGGCACTGGCCCTAGAGCACTGGCCCTGGCTGGCCCTAGGGCCCTAGCTCCTCCTAATCACTTTATGCTGTGTTGCATTCATCATTGTCGATGCCTGGGTGCTGTTGGCCTCAACCAGGTTTTCCCATGTTTTTGATCATTGTAATTCTAGCCTTGATTTATTCACTCAGTGTTGCATTAGTGGATTAATGAATCAATAAGTCAATAGACAAATTCTCTTTGCATGATGCAGGCAAACGATGATGATGATGAGTGAGTATGAGAAGGAAATGAATTTCAATTAATTTTTTTCCTGCTTTTTGTGGTACAGTATTATTGGCAGTTGAACTGAAATATCATGTTTTTACTACCAAGTTGATAAATATTTCAGGACACATGGTTGGATACATATGAAATAATTAAACATATTAACAAAAATTTTAATATTGTTTCATCACAATTACTGCTGCATGGTAAATAATTTTTGCTAAATCATTTTTGTGGATACATCCAAAAGAGGATACAGATCACATATCACAAACTCAGCTACAAAATGAACACAACTCCAGGTTTCAAGTGAAACAACAATTTCCTTATTTACATAATGTTATATATTTTTAATGTTTTGTATCATGCCATACTGGAGTGAAATAAACATCCAGCAAAACTTGAATGATTGATTGAATTCATCAGCCCTGTGAAAACTGTCAAGGTCTGGTCTTAATATTCTAGCATCAAGTGTGATTGACGTCCCTCTCTGCAAGCACAACCACAGGCAGTAGGCAGCAGGCGTGCAGTACATTTACAATCCCACTGAGGCTACGTTTCAAAATCATCACAGTAGACGTTGTTCGCTGAGATAACTGCCTCCCCGGGTTGTTAAGACCCGAAGAGACAACTCTGATGACGTAGGCCTACTTGAAGATACTGGAAATACTATAGCCATTTATATTTTGAACAGGCATATTGTGTTCCTGATACACCAGAATTAACCGAAGTAGAAATAAATTGTGGATTTAGGTTCCCTCGGCTTTATAAAGCCAAGGGCTTGCTCCAGGACTAGTTCTCCACCCACGCATTATTAATAATTCAAAGACGCAGCACGTTGTTTAAAAAAAACGATTGTTGCTTATTTTAATTTGCAACTCGAGAAGCAGAAAACACTGTGTGATCTTTCTAATTAAAACAAAGTGCTTGGTGTCATGGGCAATGAACGTGCAGACATAATGGAAGCTAGCGCACAAGCCTCCCACTGCAGTGTTTAACGACGTGAACGAAAAAAAAAAAAAACTGAGAAGTGGGCAACGTGTAGGATTGGAGACGGAGTGGATGTGCAGCAGTGCAGATGAAGGATGTATCATGCTAACGTCCCTTTGAACTGAGATGTCCAGCAGTACCATTAGCTCAGAGCTGACAGAAACCAGTGTGGCCCAAGTAGCTATAGCCATCAACTGTTTGGAGGCGTATGGTCAGATGGGGTCTTTATGAGAGAATTTGTATCCACTGCATACTAGGAACACCACACAAGACCTGCTATTTTGGAGATGTTCTGACAGTCATCTTGAAATCACAGTTTTGCCCTTCACTCAAATTCTTACACTTTACCAATTTTCTGCTTCCAATACAACAATGAACTTACAGCTCATCTACTGCCTAATATATTCCAACATGTGCCAATGTAATGAGATAATCAGTTATTCACTTCACCTGTCAGCAGTTTTAATGTTGTGGCTTACTGTCACACCAACTCTGAGCAACGCTATCTCTGACCACCAGAGGGCGACCCCTCCAAAACTTCTGTGTTCCTCTGCTTTACTTCATCTCTAAGTCTTGACTTCCTAGTCTGCATGTCTGTGCAGTTCCCTGGCAGTGTACTGTCTGTTTGCATGCCTGCATAGAGATGTGTATTTACTCTCTGGTTTGACTTCATTTGGACTTTGTATTCATTTGCTACTGTACTTACCTCTATTAAATGCTTATCTAGTCTGATGATTGTTACACACATATATATGGGTGGGTGGGTGGGTGTGTGTGTGTGTGTGTGTGTGTGTGTTACGTCCCAGTCTAGGTTGGGCCCATAACAAATGTAGTGAAAGGTGGTGAACCAGTTATGTCTATAACTAGTGATCTACTGACAGCTAGTGATCTACTGACTAGTGATCTACTGACAGCTAGTGATCAACTGACTAGTGATCCGACAGCTAACACATATAAGCAACTACACATGTGACAAAGAGCGCATACTGATATAAGTTTATATATAGGTGATATTTACAGAGACATGTGAATAGACATACATATATAGACATAAATGTGACACCCCACTTTGACTTCAGGTTGAAAACCAAAATAAAAGAATAACCCCCACACCAAAAGACAAATCAAACAGCCACCAACACTACCCAGGGTGACTTGGACACACACCATCAAAACTCTACAATATGTACAGAAACTGAAACAGTTGCAAAAAACGCTTCCAAAATAAAGTCCACAGAACACTAAACTACTAAAGGGGTTTTTTAACCATGGTCCAAAAATGACACAATCACATATTTTAAGACAGACGGCAAAAGGAGTCAAACAAATAACAGAACCACCAAGCTGCCGCGGCGCAAATGACTGATCCGCTTTTATGGATGCTTTCTTCTGCGTTCCAATGGCGTCTGCATTCCATTCACTTACACATTCTGCCCCCCCCCCCCCCCCGAGCAGCACTACTCTGTCTGGAAGAAAGACACTGAACATACATGCATAATGGAAAACCCCCAAATACATGTACCCATCGACATAACTCTGTGTGTGTGTGTGTGTGTGTGTGTGCACAGAGAGAGAATGAAAGATAATTTAGATGTACGTTTAAAAATGAATATATGCAGAATTCATTCTGATGTAGCTACTACATAATGATCAATGCAGTTCCGTGTACCATACATAATGTAGTGTTCCTAAGTTCCTACCCAACATGGACAGACTACTGTTTTATTGCTCATGAATTTTACACAGTTCCAAAGGTCAAGATAAATGTAGTGAACTTCCTGAATTTAAAACAGAGTGGTGTTACTGACCTTAGCAGAGAGACAGGAACAGCACCTACCAGCTCCCACACATTCAGAGAATACGGATTATCCATTTCAGGTAAATTCCCAGTGCTTGGTTTAATGTTTTACACTGGTTCATTTCTTTTTGTTGGGAACTGTTTCCAGAGATTGAAAGGTGTTTTATTTCTGATAGGAAATTCAAATAAATGTTACAACCCAGAGTGACTTTGTTGTCTTCAGAGTGTTAGGACAGTAAGGACAGTGTTAAACCCAAACCCTCTCAGAGACTACACACAAGTGTGTGTACATTCAAATGCATCTGAAAGAGCTGAGTCTCCAATCGATGTGTGACCTCTGCTGAATGGAGAGGTGGGGCATGTTCATTCCATCGTGTGGATACAAGTGCAGAAAACGTCTTGAAGCATCGTCCATGCTGGACGGGCAGAGCCGGAGTGGCTAATCGGGAGATTCGGGAGGATTCCCGATGGGCCGGCTCATGTCAATCTCTAGTTTGGGCCGATTGGGAGGGGAAAATAATTTTGGGCCGGATTTGGGCATGAAACTCCCGGGCTGAAAAAGTGTCCCACTCCGGCCCTGTGGACGGGTGTGATGTAAAGCTGGAGTGAGACCAGTGCTTTCTGCTAGGATGGGGCAGGTTTTGTAGGCAAGTTTCAGGGTTTTAAATCTGATGAACTGCAGGAAGCCAATTGAGGGAAGGAAACACGGGAGTGTGTGAACATGGAAGGACTGAATTTGAGTTGTTGACCAGCATTCTGGATCAGCTGCGTGGGGCGTATGGCAGGAAGGATAGAACTGAGGGCTGAGGGGGGGAATCAGTTTTTTTGTGTGTGTGGAGGGAACATTTATGGAAATATGGAACAAATAGTGTCCCGTATTAGTTCAATAGAGAATGCAACATTTAAGGACGCTTCCGTATTTGGGTGGCCACCCTAGTGGATCCCCTCTGTGTTGGTAGACTACTGAATGTTGAGTACTGAAGAGTGTTGTTGTTTCTGAGGACAAATAGAGGCACACCTTTTAAATGTCATACTAGACCTATTTATGACTAATAATGTTACTAATGTAGAATTTGCATACTTCAAAACCACAGAAAAACCAAGTTCACCATAAAACATACAGTACAATTATTTATTTTGGTTTGCAAAAGATCAAATTGTGTTGCCCGGTGTCATAACTCCAAAACAACACAGAAACGAACCAACCCAGAGCAGTAGTGAACTACAACCCCAGAGTTTACTTTGCCACGCACAATCTCTAAGAGAACACATAAATTCACTGCAAACTATTTTTATTGTGCACAAGCACACCCTCTTTAATGTACTCTGTTCTATTTAACTTGTTTTAAAGGGATGGCCTCCACTTTTATACCAACTGATAACATGGGAGGTGGCTTCACCATTGTGACTCGTGTGATCCCAGCACAGCCAGCAGCAGCTGGACCGGGTCTGTATGAACCTGCCACTGCACCAGGACTCAGTGCTGCGCTAGACAGACATCCAGAACACTGTCACTCCAGCGAAGGATTTGCAGTGGAGAAATTCCTGAAAAGAAAACCGAAAGCAATTGGTGTAAGAGGCCACTCCATCTGATTTATTCAGTGCCTTCTAATTTCCTCTTTTCTGGTTCTAGCAATACAAAAAGTCTCAGTTTGTTGATTCGGATTTAATAAAGAGGTCACTGGGGTCAACATAAACACTAGATAAAGACAAATAATAACCAGTAAAATTATGACTAATCTATAATGTGACTGTGAAAGAAAGAATAAATAAAAACCCTTAAAGATGATTTGAAAAGTGCAGTAGTCATGAGAAAATGCAATTTAACTAAGAAATATAGGTAGGAAATAAATTAACTTTGAATGAACCGCGTGCCTGTGTTTCCCACAGATGATGCACATAACAGCTGCAGTGGTGACTCTTCTGCTGGGCATAGTCCTGACCACAGAAGCTGCCACACTCTCTGTCCGCAGTCTGTTTGTGTACTGGGGATCTTTAATCGTAAGCCCCTTTCTGTTTTCCATTTCTGTGAGATTTTTACTGCAATGACATCCAATCACTTTCTTTCACAGTGCTTACAATGTGCAATAAACTTTGACAGACTTTTTTGCATCTGCCCCCCCCCCCCCCACCCCCCACTCCTACCCCCACCCCTCCTACCCTCAGTATATGGGCGCTGGTTGTCTGTCTTTTGTTGCTACAATCAACCCTCATCCCTGTGTGGTATGTAGACATTATCCACAGAATCTTCATTATGTTCAACAGTTCTCATATTTGTTATTAATTAGGAACAAAATGTAGATTCCAAAAGCGCAGAGAGGTCTTCACTGGTAGTAAAGTTCATCTTATTGAACACAGGTTTTAAAAGAATAACCCACAAAGTCTGAGTCTCTCTCTACCAGTGTCATAACAGCCCAAAACATAACTGAGTTACATTAGCTATTTGATGAGAGTTCAATGAGAGTCATTCATAATTATGGCATAGCAATAAGAACAAGTATTTCACACCATCGCCTCAACTTTAGACATCATTAGCCATGACAGGCAGCAGTGTAAATCCCACAAGGACACAAAACAGCCATGTTCTGCATTCTGTATTTGTTTGTTTTTAGATGAAAGGTTTGCTGGGGATGAACATGGTCAGTGTGGTAACTGCAGCCATTGCAGTGATTCTGTTTTCTCTGGATTTGATCTATGGGCCCAGAAATGATTGTGCCAACGAGTTCATCATGTGCAACGCGTTCAAGGTGTGCATCCGATCAAAGCAGACCCACACGGAACAGCTTACTGAAATGGCAGGAATTCCCTGCGCCGCTCTGTTGGAGAGCCTCGCTGGGCAGGGTGAGACAGGTGTGGTACACCCTGAAGGTCCACAGCACTGGTGCAGAGAGTGTTTTCCTTGTAGCACACTCGGTCCAACTCCTGAAGCCTGTGAGCGTTTGCTCTAGAGTGGAGCTGGGTGTGTTACGGCAGGGGAAACCAGACACTACGGTGCTGTGGGTCTTCCGCACCTTCAGGCTGAATTCCTGCACATGTAGCATTTTTTGTGTGTGTGACAACACAAAACACTAATGTGAAGTATTAATATCTAACTAAATACAAAATTATGTAATGCTGCCATTGCATTGTTTATATGCATCTCATGCAATGTTACTTCTCAGAAACAGACGAATGGAATCAGTGGAGTGCTTCTAGTCTTTTCTCTGCTTCAGTTCATCATCTCCATCTGCATGACGCTGTTTGCCTGCGATGCCACGTGCAGCACAATCACACTGGTGCCACCTTACTTCACTTTCTTTAATAACGGATGTTCAAGGCATTTTTTTTTTTTGGCAAAGTGTAGGTGTTAAGATCTGTTAATGCATCTGTATCATTAAGGAGACCTTCAGCGGTCAGGATCTAAACCACGGAGCATGCTGTTCACTGCTCAGTCCCATAACACCTTACAGCACTCAAGGGGTAAGTGAAGTAAGCAGACTTTAAGGGGCAGTTAGTGTGTATTATGGAGTCCATTAGGTGTGTGAAGTTTTGCAGTGATGCAGATGTAGGTTTCAGTCCTTCTTGTGTTCAGAACCAGCAGCTCTTTGACTCTTTTAAGAAATAAAAAAGAGATTTGAAAAATGAAAAAAATAATAATAATATTTTATAATATACATTTAAAACAATGATTCATCTTTATGGTGTTATGATATATGAACGCACTTCCAACTGCAGGGCCTGTTTGTGATCAGTAATACCAGCATGAACAACCCAATACTGGCTCATCCTCCCGAGTACAGTGAAACCGAGACACCTGGACCTGCTGCAGCTGGAGCAGAGTGGAGTACAGGTGAAGTACAGGTGGAGCACAGGTGGAGCACCGGTGGAGTCTAATGGCTTCTAAGGCGGCATGCCAGATGACACTTGTTGCAAGCAATGAAAAATGATTTGGCAAGCATAACCTTAGTGAAGCTTTTAGGAAGTGGAAAACGTTCATATCATCAGTGTAATTCTACCTGTGCTTGCACATGGTCAATGTTATGATGATACTTGATAGACCATAACTCATTAGCAAATGGGGAAATGGGCTTGAAGCTAATTCAGCATAATTATCTATAGTCTAGCCTATATACTGTAGTCTCATCTTTAGACAAAGCCATTTAAGACAATCTTGCAGCCATGTTTTCTATTGGTCTACAGAATGTAACCTTAGTCATATGTATGCACGGATAGTTTAAAGAAAATTTAAGCATTGCCTTGTTTAAACTAAAAAATCACATGAATAGTTCATAAATTATTCTGTAATGGCTGATACATCACACACACACAGAGGTGCCTAGTCACTCGCGCTCTTGACAGTTAGACGTACTGATGTTTTTAAAAAGATTTTTTAAGTTAAACATTTATAGTCTAGATTCCAATGTCATGTATGTGCTTAAGTTATTGAAATAAACCCCAGTTGTTTTGTGGATATGATGGCAGTGTGGGTGGTACCTCGTTATTGTGTTTAAGGTGTTATAGGATAAGAAATAGGAAAAAAAAATTGCTTTTACAAAAATGGGACTATGATTCATCAAAAAAAAAAAGTTTTATACAGTGGTTAAAGGTATTTTTGTTTGTTTAAATGTGGTGTACTCCAAATGTATTTAACTCTAAATGTATTTTACTCTACATGTATTCACACTGGGTTAACCTGCAAGATTTAATGGACGTCTAGCAGACAGACAGCACTGTGTTAATGGACGTCTAGCATACAGACAGCGCTGTGTTAATGGACATCTAGCAGACAGACAGCGCTGTGTTAATGGACATCTAGCAGGCAGACAGCGCTGTGTTAATGGACGTCTAGCAGACAGACAGCGCTGTGTTAATGGACGCCTAGCAGACAGACAGCGCTGTGTTAATGGACGTCTAGCAGACAGACAGCGCTGTGTTAATGGACGTCTAGCAGACAGACAGCGCTGTGTTAATGGACGTCTAGCAGACAGACAGCGCTGTGTTAATGGACGTCTAGCAGACAGACAGCGCTGTGTTAATGGACGTCTAGCAGACAGACAGCGCTGTGTTAATGGACGTCTAGCAGACAGACAGCGCTGTGTTAATGGACGTCTAGCAGACAGACAGCGCTATGGTAGGGTTGTCTAACAGACAGACAGCGCTGTGTTAATGGACGTCTAGCAGACAGACAGCGCTGTGTTAACAGTGGACATCTTATTGTACATAACATAAGTAGATTAACAACATTATTATCCTGGGGATACACGTGAATTTTAAACAGAAAGATTCAAAATTATACAAATACATTATAAACACCCATTCAATGTATTTTTCTTTAATAAAATGTTCAAACAAGCTCTACCGAATCCTCTTCAAGTGCATTTCCAAGTCTTCCAATCACACATATTACACGGATAAGGTGACATATGTTCTAGTTCTGTTAGTCTACCACTTAATGTGAAACAGCAAAACAATTTTAGGATAATTAACGACGGTCACAACGTACACGGGACATGCCTGTTAACAGCCGTAGATATCCGCGGGAATTAGGGGTGCTGGGGGTGCTGCAGCACCCCCTGTGGGCAGTACGAGTATAACTTCAAACATCTGTAACTGTAAAGAAAAATGATAGATACCAAAAAATAAAAATGAATAAAACAAATAACTGAAAAAAAAATAATTTAGTAAATATTGCTACTACTACTAATAGTAATAATAATCTGGTTTTCCAATCTAAATTCATGAATCTTTTTTTTTTTTTTTTGCATTGACCGTTAACTGCAGGATGTAGACGTGACCGCAGAAGCGGGAACAAACAGTGACAGCGAAAATGGCACAGAAACGAATATCGGAGTACTTCTTAATGAACACAGGACAAAACAAAAAACGTTCAGGCAGCGAACTGTCAGAAAGTGGACCTGCTGATTTAAGACTAGCTCATTCTAGCTTTAATATAAGAAGTGTTAGGCCCACTCCACCAGAGCTAAACGGCCCGGAGCAAGAAGCTAGCACAACAAGGTCAGCTAACTTAGCCTTGGCTGAAAAGCCCCACCAGCTAATTTCAGTTTTCCTGCAAGACATTTTGGCAAGGAAAGTTTTTCTATTTAACTCTAGCTGGTTTGACAAATGGAAGTGGCTGCATTATGTTGAAGACTGTGACCATGTCGTTTGTTTCAGCTGTGTCAAGGCTGTTCAAACTGGCCTCATTAGGGAAGACAGTGTGTAAGGCTAGACAGCAGCTTCGTGAAAGCTACAGAGAAATTCAACGAGCACGAAAAATCAAAACTTCACAGCGATGCCATTCAAAAGATTGCTGCTTTAGGGAACACCCCTATTAATGCTCTTCTATCTGACGCTGCAAACCAAGCACAGAAAACTTTGCCTCGGCCTTCCTGTCTCAGCCGCTTCATCTGAGAGAACGTTCTCTGCTCTGCGCCGCCTGAAAACCTGGTTACACACTACAATGACACACAAGAGACTGACACGTCTAGCACTTATGCATGTGCACACTCACATTCTGGAGAGTTTGGACATTCACACTTTAATTAAGACTTTCATTAGCGCCAACCCCGAGAGAAAGGCTACGTTTGGGGTTTTATGAGACACCTGGGCGCAGCTGCAGGTGAAGGTAGGACAGTGGTTTGTCCTGCCGCTGTGCAGAGTGCATTTCTGTGTTAAATAGCTGGGGGTGGAGGGTTTGTAATTGTTATACGACTAACATTACAGTAAAAACTATACCAAGAACGTAAAAAAATCAATTCATAACATTTGTTTTCATTTGGATTTACCGCTAGACATTGAAGACCAGTCAAACATACCAGTGAAATTATTTTGTTGTTCTTCTCGGACTGCAGTTTGGTGTCGGTAGCTCTTTCTCCAAATAGTTAAGTTTCTCGCTGTGTTAAAGCTCACAATACGAAGAAACCGTTCTGGTAAAGGGGCGTTCGCGGGCTCATGTTACAAAATCCCCGCGTGTGCTTTATTGCGCAACATAACACGAGCTGCTTTAGTGTGACGCGTGCAGCTTTACTTTCACTGTTTTATAGCAAAAAATTGTCCGTATTTACTGCATACAAAGGTTTACTAGTGTAAAGGTCATATCTTTTTTTCCCATTACAATTTTGTGCTTAGCCAGAATGGAATAAAATGTGCTTTTAGTTGGCAACTCAGAAGGGTATCCTTAGTCAGTACAAGTATTATTAGTTAATACAAATAAGTAAAACAATACCCTGAAACCAATATTGAAGAGTCGCTCCTCCCACGCGGATGACGCACTGCACTGCGCGTAGGTCACCAAAAAAAATTTTATGAAAAAAAAAAAAAATCATAATAGTAATCGGTGAATTTTTATGTAAATTTCATTTACATGTAAATGTAATCATTATAACGAAATATTTTTAAATCGAAATATGTAAAGCATGTTAATAGATAAGAACCCAGACTGTCTCTCTCACTCCTCGCTTGTCGCCACGTGATTGTTACGAGTTCGCGCGATTATACTTTTTGTTCTTTATCGCGTGCTGTGTGTACACCTTGATTTATGGATATTAAAGAGCACACAGCCTCTATAGCGCCTCCTGCTGCTTGTGACACGTTACACTTGTTATTCGTGACTCATTGCACAAATCTTTTAAAATTATGATTTTGGTATTTACAGAGGTGGGACCAAGTCAGTGTTTTGCAAGTCTCAAGTAAGTCCAAGTCTTTATCCTCAAGTCCCGAGTCAAGTCTCAAGCAAAGACAGTCAACTCAAGTCAAGTCTCGAGTCAAGACAAGCAACCGTCAAGTCAAGTCCCAAGTCTGAAACTTGGAATTTCAAGTCCTTTCGAGTCTTTTTTTTTTTACAGGCACCAACGCTTTACGAATGCTACGCTGATGCGTTTCTTTACTCGTTTTGTTGGTGTCCGCCAGCCAAAAGATGACAGATCATTTACATTTTATCTTCTCTTAATTACATAAATGTACTTAAACAAGAATGTTTCGTTACATCATTTTACATGAAAATAGCAAGCTTCATCGTAAGCAAGATGCTGTCATTATGAATGGTTATTCTAAACATTTGGATAAAATGTTTAAATATAGACTAATAAAAGGTTACGGTTATTTTTCATTGTTTTCTGTTATTGTGGGGTCACGGTGTAGGCTACTATTGTTACCTGGAGATTCAGTGGGGTCACATATTCTGATGGCTGCCGTCAGAATTGGTGACCCCAGTTAAAAAGGCTCACCTGTACATCCCATTCATGATTTCTTTGTTGGCTGCAATGGTGAGGGGATGGTAAATCTTGTTTAAGTACATTTATGTAATTAAGAGACGATAAATGTAAATATAAACATCTGTCATATTTTGGCTCGTGGACACCAACAAAACGAGTAAAGAAAGTGCATCAGCGTAGTTTACGTAGCATTCGTAAAGCGTTTGTGCCTCTGAACAGAAACTGTGAAATAGCGCCCCCTGTGGTCACAAAACTCGACGGTCACAGAATCTGGTGTAACGCCGGTCTGCGTCAGAAGGACGGAAATGAAATTAATGGGGCGCACTTTATAAATATTAATATGCGTTTTAAAATTTAGATTTGGGGTAAAAAAAAAATCAAGTCTTTGCAAGTAAACAGGTTCAAGTCCAATTCAAGTCCCAAGTTATTGGTGTAAAAGTCCAAGTCAAGTCTAAGTCTCTGAATATTTTTTCAAGTCAAGTCAAAAGTCTTAATATTAATGACTCGAGTCTGACTCGAGTCCAAGTCATGTGACTCGAGTCCCCACCTCTGTTTATTAATGATTTTAAATGACTGTGTTTATTTTTTTATGTTTAGTGACATTGTTAATGAAAAACTTTATTGTTTTAGCAAGATTTTAATTTCTCCTCTTGTTAATTTGGAACTGATTTCAAAGCAGTAATGTTGAAGAAAAGAATCAGAAATGCAGACAAATACTGAATTATTGTTAATATCTGGTGGGCACCACAAAACTTTTGTGCTTAGGACACCCAAAATGGCCAGTGCCAGCCCTGGTTCTTATATCTGGTTGTCCACATGACAAAACTAAACATGTTCAAACCTGTTCATAATATATGTGGAAGGACCTCATGTCGAGAGCTGAGGGAAATTTCATTCTGATGGAGGAACTTCAAATTCCTGTAAAACCTCTAGAGAACCCCCTAAAAGCCACACCCATAGATGGAAGGTCAGTAGGATCTGTTTCACTTAGGACCAAACCTGTTTAAATTTAAGTGACAGTGCACTACACACTGAACTCAACACATTATGTCCTCAAGTCATCCAAATACACAGTATTAGATTTGCCATGGCTAACGAGATATGACCCCCTTATTTCTTGGTCAGAGCAAGAATGACTGTCATGGTCACCATTCTACCATCAGAACTGTCCATCCATACCTGTTGGATCAAGTTTCACAGAGACCCCTGTCACCAATACCAGAGTGAATTGCCTTCCTGAACATGCAGACCTGGTGAAGGGTTTCAGCAAAACTAATGCCACCAAACACCTTCGTCTTCATTCATATAGCACTGTGTCTCTGTAACGGGTGACTTGCAGCGCCGGATGTTCGCCACCAGAGGGAGGCCACGAGCTGCATATTGTGCCCATAAGTCCAAACAGATTACACCCCTTTCGAACAGCTTCACAAAGGCCTCAAAGATCACTCAGAATACCACCCAACACATTTATTACCAAAGCCATTAACATAAAATCACATGTGATATGAAGATATTTACACATGCCATATATTAAGCATTCGTTGAGATACAAACTGAAAATGTTTCTTAAATGTACTGAAGAACTCACCCCAACCCTAATTGTAACCCTAACCCTAGATCAGAAACTCAATTAACAATAAAAAATCCTGTATGTGTGATGGCTGGAGCTTAGGCAGACCCAGAGTCCCTGGGATCAGGATGCATAACAGTATGGAGACTTCGTTTACTTGATTTTGTCCAGATCAGGTTCTGCCGTCAGTCACAGCTCTGTGCTTTAGGTACACTCCCTGTGTACGCTGGGGGATGTTCCGTAGGCATGTGGTTTATGTCGGTTTGTGGATTTGGTATGGAAAACACCTGTAAAAATGTATTCCAACTTTTACGTAAAGACAAGATGCAAGTTTAGGAGGTGGTTTTAATAAGACAAAGGGGAAAAAAAAACAATAAATATGGGAAAACACACAAACAAAAAAAGATTTAACTATTGAAAGCAGAAACAAAGACCAACAGAAAGATCCAGATTTTGCTAGTTACTGTGGGAACCACAATGATGGGAGGTGAACTGTAACAAATAGAAAAGCAAATCCTGCATTTTTACATCAAATAATCTCAAGTTGAGGACTTCTACCTGTTGGCTGTTGTGCGCAGGATAAGGACTGTACATTGCACAGTACCCTCCATAGGCGGAAGACACCATTACAGCAGGCACCTTTCAAATACAGATATTGAATTAAATCAGCATGTCATTCAGCAGTGTTTCTTAGAAGTACCGGAGATCTCGCCTCAACCCTAATCCTAACCCCAATCCTAATCTTAATCCTAACCCAATCCCTAATATATTCAGAGTCCGTGCTATTAAACTACATGCAATAACAAGCATTTTATTTTTTTAAATGTGGGATGAAAAGTACTTTAATGTACTGTAGAAAGCTGAAAAAATGAAAGCCTCACCAATAACACAAAAAACGTAGATGGACACGAACTGTTTCCTGTACTGTAATATCCAAATTGAAGGTTAAAGTCCTTTATGGGGGTCCTGGGATACTCACCGTGGACTCATCACAGCAGGTGGCCCTGCAGCCAAACGCTGAGATGCAGATGGAGATGATTAACTGAAGCAGTGAGAACAGTAGAAGAACTCCACTGATTCCATTGGACCGACTCTGGTACATGGTGGAACAGTAAAATAGAAACAATGTGAAGAAATGTGGAAAAAGTTATATTGGTGTCACAGACCCATAACAATGTCTGTTCTTTGATTCTGGTTATGAGCATCTTTTTGTGTGGGTAATAAAAAGCCAGCACAGTGGAGTGAAGCTTAAGGTTTGTGTTTTCGGGTAATAGGACATTTTCTGAGGTTCCAGCATTGCTCCAAAAATATATTAAATCTGTGTTTTAAGGACAGTGACTTTTAAAGTCCACATCATCCACCAACAGAAAAGAATCAAGGATTCAGACACTCACGATAAACATCCAGCATCCTCCATAGCTTTCATAGCAGTTGTAATCTTGCTGTACTACAAAGTCCGTAGACAATAGAATGATGGCTGGTGCAGAAAATACAGCACTGACCACATTCATGCCCAGGGATCCTTTCAACTGGATGAGAGGAACAGCAGGTTTACAGAGTAACAGTTTAAATGCTTTTATGACACCATAAATGTAGAGTGTTTACATACCAAACAGATGTGACGTTTGTTCTCTGCTGCGACAGTTAGAGATCCAGCAATGATGTACTGGGGAAAAAAGAGGGGGGAAATGAGCTATTCAACCAAAACTGGGAGCCATTATAAATCTGAAATTTATTATTAGAGATTTTTTGTTTCAATCCTGGTGCCAGTTTCCATTTCAGTGCCCCTGCAGCTCAATCCAGCTCAAGAACAAGTGAGGATCTCAAGAGCCGGATGAGGGAGAGTAGGGAAAACTGGAAACCATTCAGGATCGTGGGCCCCCAGGATTGGAGAAGAAAAATCCTTCATCTCTTTAATGCTACTTGGACTTACAATTACAGAACACCAGTAAACACTACCACTGATCACAGAGACTGCCTCTGCATAGAATGTGGTCACGATGCCAAACAGTATCGTTGTGATCCCAATCATTATTTGGACAATCTGTCAGAACATAGAAGAAATTATTATTTTATTAAATTTTTATTATTACATTTGCATTTTGTGACATTTGGTTAGGAATTGTGCACATGTTCTTAAAAGAAATCAAAACCCCAGAAAGATATAAGATGCTGCCCTCATGGTTATACATATTATGTATGAATATTTCTATAAAATAAGTAAATAAATTATTATTATTTTACAAAAAACCAAGCTTTGTTACCCTCAACACTGAATTTATAGTATTTTTCTGCTGGCCATCTCTAATATTTCCTTATTGTTGCCTCAGTACTTTGTTTATGACAATACTGCTGGCACCCACAGGTCTGTCATAATTGTAGCAAAGTTCAACATCATTAAGGTCTATTCAAAAAGGATTGTGTGTGTGTATAATTTGGCTGAACACATGAAATATCTTACCCCCAGTGCTTTTGGCTGCACTTTCAGAAATTTCTCAAACTGGCCTGGCTGGGCGCCTACATTTCCCATGTTTCCCAGATTGCCTGCATTTCCCACATTGCCCATGTTGACCATGTTTCCCACGTTGCTCACATATCCCAGGTTTCCCACGTTGCCACCTGGCACAACAATGGGGATTCCGAGGGTGAGGATGGGCGGTGCAGATGTAGCTCCGTGTTGCTGTGCTACAGCTGGAGACACATGTGTGGGGCTCCCATGGTTAAAGGCTGGAAAGCTGCTTCCCACATTACTGGCTGACACTGCACCAGAGGACATCCTTAGAGATGTTTCACCTGTCACAAATCAAGTTTTCAAATATATGCCATCAACAATCCATCCATACCAACTGAAATAATCATTTGCGTTTTATTGCAAAAACTATCAGCAGATTAATGCATCAGACTTTTGTATTTCAATAATCTTCAGCTTTCAAAAACAATCATGTAGTGCAACCAGTGTTAATTTCGTTGACGAATAATTTTCGTCATAGTTTTCGTCAACGAACCTTTTTTCATGACGAAAACGAGACTAAATAAAAAACTATGGACATTAATGGACATTTTCGTCAATGAATAAAAACGAGATGAAAATATTGGCCAGCGACGACATCTAATCAGACCTGATTTAGTTTAGTGAAAGGTAGGGATAAGTTAAGAAGAGATCCAACCGTAACTACTTTAGCATACACGGATAGGCGGGACAAACCGGGTAACCGTCCAATCAGAACTAACGTCTTCACATCAAACGCAAAGGGAGAAAGCAAATGTAAAAAATCAGACAGAAACTAAGTACACAAAATATCAAAATGTTAGAAATATATTAAATCAAATATTTAGCAAGAGAAATAAATAACTTTTTCAACAACAAAAATTGTGCTACATGTACATTCACCAATTGTGATTTTATTTTTTTATTTAGATATTGCTTTTGCAACCTTTCTTTCCCTTCTGAAATGTACTGTTTATCGATTATGAGTGTTAGCATGATGTGTTCGTTTGACATCTGTATTAATCAAATTATTTTGGAGAGTGAGTTGCTCTAAAATGTAGCCACACCCACTTAATTTACATCCTTAGCTTATGGTATTGACTTGAGACTCTGCTTGGACTCCAGCTAAATGACCCATGACTTGACTTGGACTTGCATTTTGCGACTTTTGAACATCTCTGGATGCCAATTATAAAAACAATCAAAAATTGATTTGTCTGTCATGATGTATGAAAACAAAGAGCCAAAGCTTCAAACCAACATGGATATGAGCATGAGATAGATTTTAAAAACATAATTGCAAATATTCTGCCTTACAGCTAAAATTGTATTTTAAAGAATTACTGAAATGTTATGTTTTATCCTCACCTGGAATTGATTGAAATGGCTCTTCCGTCTGGTGTGGATTCAGGGAGAACCCTTGTTATGTTTGTTGGTTCCTTTTTAAATAGGGGAAGTTCCTTGACTTTTTAATGACCTTTGGAATCATGATGCATCCCTTATCAACAAATGGATTTACATAAAGGTGTTGTAGCTCTTCTCAGTAATGATTAAAGTCTGCTGCTATCTCGTGACAAAGCTTTAATGTTTTACAGTAATGAATTTGAGGAAGATGTGTAAAAGAATTTTAAAAGCCTCATTGAGACTGATCTGGGCAGCTAACAGTCTTCATGGAGTATTTCCAGTAAAATCAAGTAGTTAGAAGCTTACAGACTGTGGTGGGTGGAGAGGTAGAACTGCAGGGTTGCCAACTCTCAAAAAAAATCTAGGTCAACAACTTCCGTTCACCCCCCCCCCCCCCCCCTTTGATTTGAAAGGTGTATTTTTAGCTTCTACAGGTTTGTTCCAATCATTTTAATAATTGAAATGCTTTAATAAAATTATTTATGTCTCATATAACTACAATGTTAAACATACATGTTATGAAATTGTTGTGACATTTACGTTAAATCATGAACCGTAAAAAATGCTACTTTAGCTTGCTTACTACTTGTGTAGTTGGTGCTAATTCCCTTCCTTTAAGTTGTTTCAAATTTAGTCAAAGTAGCTGCCAAGCAGCCATAAAGGTAGCCAGAACCAACAAACACCAACGCTAGCCAGATTCATCCTTCATGACATAAATGTTACGATAACACAAAAATGACCTCCAGACATTATCATATATCTGTCATATATTATTGTTGCTTACAAACATCGTTCTTCCATCTGCTCCCGCGACATACCAGGGGTGAGTTTCCCGAAACGTTCTTAGCGCTAAGTACTTCTTAACCTCATACGTTTCATACGAGGTTACGAAGTACTTAGCGCTATGAACGTTTCGGGAAACCCACCCCAGAACAGTATCTGAATATTACGTTACATTCCGAGCCGCTAGGTGGCGCATGTCTAAAACTACTGCACTTCTAGAACTGCAGGTCTAACCCCCCCCAACAATTTACAAGATCTAATCTCACTCACTCCAAGTGATCTTGAAAAGTTGGCAACCCTGGAACTGTCTGAATATCACTAATGAGCAGGGGTGGAAACTAATTACATTTACTCACATTACTGTAATTGAGTATTTTTTCTGAGTAGTTTTTGAAATATGTAATTTTTACTTTTACTTGAGTAAATTTTGACCCAAGTAGTTTTACTTCACTACATTTGAACGCCCTCACATTACTGAGTAAAAAAATATTGATGGTGAAAAATTAAATGCGGGCAGAAATGTAAACTTCTGAGTCCCAGAACTGAAAGCCAATTGTGTGGCCTTCCCTTGCGCACGCCCTTTCCATTGTCTCATAATCAGGTCGTAATCTGGTGCACTTTTTTCCAAAAGGATGAGATTGTTTCATCTTTAAATCTTCTATCTATCAGGTTCTGTGGGATCCTGTGGACATTTTATTGTGAAAAGTGGAATCCTGTGGGCACTGTATTTTGAATAGATGGATCCTGTGAGCGTTTTAAATAGTGGAATCCTGTGCACATTTTGTTTTATTTTGAGATGTGGGATCCTGTGGTCATTTTATATTTTATTTTGAGTTGTGACAACCTGTGGACATTTTATTGTGAATAGTGGGATCCGGTGGGCACTGTGTTTTGAATAGTTGGATCCTGTGAGCACTTACTTTTAAATTGTGGGATCCTATGAGCATTTTTTAATTTTTGATGTGGGATCCTGTGGGCATATTATTGTGAGTAGTGGAATCCTGTTGCATTTTAGTTTGATTTGTGGCATCTTGTGGACACTTAATTTTGTGTGCATTGCGTTTTTTAAATAATTTGTAATTTAAATTTCTTTATTCTTATCATAGTGTTGTCCGTTGGACAATAGAACTGAAAATTGTTTGCACTTTATGGTACAGGTTGAATGAATGAATGAATGTTCGATTTATATAGCGCCTTTCAGAATACCCAAGGCGCTTTACAATTTAACACAGGTACAAGTCACAGACAACCAATCACACACACACCGGTGAGAAGCGGCAGCCAATTGCGCACAGCGTACTCTCTACCGGAAGCCACAGCCCCCTGGGGGACTGAATGGGGTGCAGGAAGGGGAGAGAGGACAGACCCTAGTGGCAAAGCACCATCCACCACTGGGCATACAAGCACACACATACACATACACTCAGACACTACTTTTTATTGAACAGAGAGACACAGACACACACTCAGGGAGAATTTGTCAGGGAATCAGGGAATGCCAATTTACCTAACCTCCATGTTTTTGGCACACAGACACAGGGAGAACATGGAAACTCCACTCAGATAGGGACTTGAACTCAAGACCCCAGTGCTGAGAGGCAAACATGCTAACCACCAAGCCACCGTGTTGCCACCAGGTTGCGTTCCTGAGCCCAGCTGATCTTTTTGCAAGTGTGGATGTGCACTTAAATACACTTTGAAATCGATTAAAACAACTTGTGCTGAATTTGGTTCATGATTCATCCATGCATTAAATAACTGAAAGTAACTAAGTAACTTTTACTCAAATTACATTTTAAATGAAGTAATTTTGTACTTTTACTCGAGTAAATTTTGAGATGGGTAATTTTACTTTTACTCTGAGTAGATTTTAGGCAAAGTAAAGATACTTTTACTCAATTACAATTTTTCAGTACTCTTTCCACCTCTGCTAATGAGAGCAAGAGGACTGAACAGACAGGAAGAAGCCAGGTACTCTATAGGAGAGGAGGAGCTTATGCAGAGAGCCAGAGGAAATATGTATATTATTTTATTACCCAAAGAGCACAAAGACCACAGTTGGGAAAGTACAGTGTTATTGCTGTTTGATCACAGGTTGTTGTAATTTATTGTTTGGCTGTTTTAGTATTATTTTAGTATTATTACTATATATATATATATATATATATATATATATATATATATATATATATATATATATATATATATGTGTGTGTGTGTGTGTATATATATATATATATATATATATATATATATATATATATATATATATATATATATATATAGGGGTGGGCATAGATTAATTTTTTTAATCTAGATTAATCTCACTGAAATCTTGAAATTAATCTATATTAAAACAAAGCTTAAATTAGTGACCATCTATCGACCGCCGGGTCCCTACTCAGAATTTCTTCAGGAATTTGCTGAGTTTCTTTCGGAACTAGTCTTAACCATCGAGAGATTTGTAATTGTGGGTGATTTCAACATTCATTATGAAAATGAATCAGACCCACTGAAAATTGCGTTCGACTCCATACTAGATTCAGTAGGTATAGCCCAAAATGTGACAGGGCCTACCCACCGCTGTAAACACACCTTAGACTTAATACTTACTTACGGATTAAACATAGAACATTTGGCAGTCATCCCCCAAAATGATGCCATTTCAGATCATTCCTTACTAATATATGAAATGACTTTATACAATGTACATCAGATGCGCCATACAAAAACCACGCGCACTATCACATCCGACACTGCAGCAACATTTATAAACTTACTGCCGGAGCTACCGAACACTATGCCACTGCAGCCCAATGAATTGGAACAGGCAACACAACAGTTTTATTCCACACTCAGCAATACCCTAGACAGTGTAGCGCCAATTAAAACAAAATTAATTAGGGAGAAAAAGCTTACACCATGGTATGACGAACACACTCGTCTTCTAAAACAGGCAGCTCGAGCAGCGGAGCGAAAATGGAAATCCACCTCACTAGAAGTGTTTAGAATCACATGGAAAGATGCCATAGTCAAATATAAACATGCCCTAATAAAAGCTAGAGCCGCATACTATTCAACACTAATAGAAAACAACAAGAATAACCCTAGATTTCTCTTCGCGACGGTATCTAAACTAACAAGAAATATCAACGACACTAGTTCTAACACAGCACTTACACACACTAGCGATGAATTTTTAAACTTTTTCAATAATAAAATAGATAATATCCGACTACAAAGTCATAACACATCGCAGCCTAACCTCCAATCCAACCCCAGTAGTTTAGTTATTAGTAACTATGCATCCAAAAATATTACTGAGCTAAATATCTTCGATCCTATATCGCAAAAAGAGCTCACAACACTGATTAATTCGTCTAAGCCTACATCATGTATATTTGACCCAATTCCAACCCGTCTATTTAAAGACCTACTCCCAGCCATTGCAGGGCCCTTACTTAATATGATTAACTCCTCCCTTAACCTAGGTTACATGCCCAAACAATTAAAATGCGCCGTAATTAGACCCTTGATTAAAAAACAGAATCTCGATCCGCAGACTCTAGCTAACTATAGACCTATTTCTAATCTCCCATTTATCTCTAAAATTTTAGAAAAAGCAGTTTCCAATCAGTTAAACCACTATCTCCAATCAAATAGTATCCATGAAAAGTTCCAATCAGGATTTAGACCAAACCACAGCACTGAAACAGCTTTACTCAGGGTAGTGAATGATCTACTAATATCGGCCGATAATGGGCTTGTCTCGTTCCTTATACTGTTAGATCTTAGTGCAGCTTTTGATACTGTAGACCACAACATTTTGCTGGATAGACTAGAAAACACGGTAGGTATTAAAGGAGTCGCACTCTCCTGGTTTAGATCATATTTAACTGACCGCTTCCAATGTGTAAGTGTTAATAATAAAACCTCTAAATCTATGCAGGTTAAATATGGTGTCCCACAAGGGACAGTCCTAGGACCACTTCTATTCACACTGTACATGTTACCCTTAGGCGAGATTATGCATAAGCATGACATCAGTTTCCATTCCTACGCAGACGACACTCAGCTATATTTATCGGCAAAACCCGAGTAGAAGAGATAAAACATTGGATGGCGTGTAACTTTCTAGCACTAAATCCCGATAAAACAGAATTAATAATAGTTGGGTCTAGGGCTGCGAGAGACAAGATACATAATGTAGCATTGAATCTACATTCTTTTACTATAACCCCCAGCGCAGAGGTAAAGAACTTGGGCATCACAATAGACCCAGATCTCTCGTTCAATACACATATTAATAATATAACTAGGGTAGCGTTCTTTCACTTGCGAAACATTGCCAAAATTAGAAACATATTAAATATTAGTGATGCAGAAAAACTAATCCATGCATTCATATCCTCTCGTTTAGATTATTGCAACAGTCTCCTAGCTGGATGTTCTGGTAAATCGATAAACAAACTCCAGCTGGTTCAGAACACAGCAGCACGAGTTTTAACAAAAACTAAAAAGTTTGATCACATTAGTCCCATACTATCGTCATTACACTGGCTGCCAATTAGATTCCGTATTGACTATAAAATACTTTTATTAACATATAAAACGCTGCATGGCTTAGCTCCAGACTATCTTAGTGAACTTATTGAACAATATAACCCAGCGCGTTCACTTCGCTCTCAGGACGCAGGGTTATTAACTGTTCCTAGGATCAAAAAGATCACAGCAGGTGGAAGAGCCTTTTCTTTTAAAGCTCCACAATTGTGGAATAATCTTCCTGCCTCTATTCGGGACTCAGACACAGTCTCATTGATTAAAACTCGATTAAAGACTCATCTGTTTAGTTTGGCCTTTGATTAATCTGTTACATAGTTACTACATCTCGTATCTTTTCTCCGAGGTTCACCTGGAGAGTAACATTGCAGTCGGAGCCAACAATACCAGCATCGCTGCTCCGACATGGAATGAAAGCCTGGCGTTCATCAACAGACATTTACAGTGACAATATCAAAACCCAGAACTTTCATTTTTACCTTTACTTAGTCTGATTGTGTGATTTGTGTGTGACTTGTGTATTTGTCTGTATTTTGTGTAATTTGTGTGTTAACGGGCCGCCCAATGGAGGATGGGTTCCCTTTTGAGTCTTGGTTCTCCCGAGGTTTCTTCCTAATCCCCACCATCATAGGGAGTTTTTCCTCGCCACTGTCGCCTTTGGCTTGCTCATTAGGGTTCTGGACCCATAGTATTGTTAACCTTTTAAATCCTGTAAAGCGCTTTGTGACAACATGTGTTGTGAAAAGCGCTATACAAATAAACTTTGATTTGATTTGATTAAAATGGCTCATATGCGTGCTACCCAAGTAATGACTAAAAGTCAGTCTTTGAGATAGGGTTTCTTAATACAGAGGGTGCATTAGACCAGGGGCTCATCTCCTGTTTCCAAAATACATCAATGACTGCTTGAGAAAGCTGTTCTACTTTGATACTTGAAGAAAAAACATGTTCAATAAAATGTAGGCTACTCGTGTTCAACGGTTTATTCAGTTAAACATGAATTTGTAAGCCTATACTGTACATTAAAAGGGGTTGATATTTTGTTTAGCTGAATAAATATGTTATTTGAAATGTAAGCCAACATTTAGTACATTTAACCTCACGGACGTAATTTGGGGGGGACTTTTTCAAAAGCCGGTTTTGGTCCTCTGCAGTTTTAATGGTTAAAAAGAAATATTTAAATAGCAACGAATCTAGCACTAGGACCATGCAGAAAACGACCGCTCGGAGCTCCGCTCAGTTAACACTTTACGTTCCTAAAAATGAATTTTCCATGAAGCAAACCTGGCGACCTCGTTCTCGCCCCTACTGTGCAATTTGGTTAGAAATACACCCGAGCTAAACTATCAAGTTGAAAGTCATCATAGTTTGCTTACCCATTTTGACCCAGTTCCTAACCCAACTTTAAGAATAGATTAACGGCGATAATTTTTATATCGCCCAATAAGAGTATCAAATTAACGAACGCCGTTAATGGCCCACCTATATATATATATATATATATACACAGTGGGAAAATAAGTATTTAGTCAGTCACCAATTGTGCAAGTTCTCCCACTTAAAAAGATGAGAGAGGCCGGTAATTGACATCATAGGTAGACCTCAACTATGAGAGACAAAATGTGAAAAAAAATTGAGAAAATAATTTTGTCTGACTTTTTAAAGAATTTATTTGCAAATAATGGTGGAAAATAAGTATTTGGTCAATAACAAAAGTTCATCTCAATACTTTGTTGTATATCCTCTGTTGGCAATGACAGAGGTCAAACGTTTTCTGTAAGTCTTCACCAGGTTGGCACACACTGTTGCTGGTATGTTGGCCCATTCCTCCATGCAGATCTCCTCTAGAGCAGTGATGTTTTGGGGCTGTCGGCGGGCAACACGGACTTTTAACTCCCTCCAAAGGTTTTCGATGGGGTTGAGATCGGGAGACTGGCCACTCCAGGACTTTGAAATGTTTCTTACGAGGATGGATGGATGGATGGATGGATGGATGGATAGATGGATAGATAGATAGATAGATAGATAGATAGAAAGAAAGAAAGAAAGAAAGAAAGAAAGAAAGAAAGAAGTTTATTTAATCCCGGTGGGAAATTCACATATTGCAGCAACTCCAGTACAATCAAAAACAAAATACACTATACAAACTTAAGATTAAAGAGAATGATGATAATAATAAAATACAAAATAAAATAAAGTAATAAAATAATAACCGTATCATAAATTAAAATTTTTTTCCAAGTTTAAGTGTTTAAAGTGTCCAGCCCATGCTCAGTCCTTCAAAAGTGTAAAGTGTCCAAGTTTAAAGTGTCCAGCTTGTGCTCAGTTATTCAGAGTTATTGGTGTCTGTTGGTGTCCTGGCACTGTGTGTGTTATGCAGTGTGATCGCTGTTGGTACAAACAATCTCCTGTACCTCTCCTTTCTACACCTGAGCTGTCGGAGTCTGTTGCTGAAGGTGCTCTGCTGTCCGACCAGCAGCCCATGGAGGGGGTGTGTATTATTGTCCAGTATATCTGTGAGCTTGCTCTGTGACCGGTTGTTAACCACCACCTCGAAACCAACCAATTGGTAGCCAAGAACAGAACCCGCCTTCTTGAGCAGCCTGTTTAGTCTTTTCTCCTCCGCTTTCCTGATGCTGCCTCCCCAACAAACTGCCGCATAGAAAAGTGCACTCGCAACAACAGACTGATAAAAGATTTCCAGCATCTTGTTACACACATTGAATGATCTGAGCCTTCTGAGAAAGTATAGCCTGCTCATCCCTTTCTTATACACGGCCTCTGTGTTAGCCTTCCAGTCCAGTTTATTGTTGAGCAGGACACCCAGGTATTTGTAGGTATCCACCCACTAGACATTCCGACCCATGATGTTGATGGGACTGATTTGTAACCCCCTTTTGCTGAAATCCACCACCATCTCCTTGGTGGTGTTATCTACATTGAGGAGTAGATGGTTCTTTGCAGTCCACTCTACAAAGCTGTTAACAACATCCCTGTACTCTCCGTCCTGTCCGTCCACGATGCACCCGACTACTGCAGTGTCGTCCGAGTACTTCTGTAGGTGGCAGAGGTCTGACCTGTACTGGAAGTCTGTGGTGTATAGTGTAAATAGAAAGGGGGAGAGTACAGTTCCTTGCGGTGCTCCCGTGCTACATACCAGGCTATCGGACTGGTAAGTTCCTAACCTCACATGCTGGGATCTTTCAGACAGGTAGTCCAATACCCACATAATCATGGGCTTGTCCACGTGCATTTTATCCATCTTCTCCCCGAGCAAGAGGGGCTGGATAGTATTGAATGCACATGAAAAGTCAAAAAAGGTGATTCTCACTGAGGTGTTGTTTAGGTCCAGGTGAGAGTGCACCCTCTGCAGTAGGTGGATTATTGCGTCATCCACACTCATCTTTGGATGGTATGCAAACTGCAGGGGGTCCAAGAAAGAGCTAACCTGGGGTCTCAGGTGTGAGAGGACCAGCCTTTCCAGCACCTTCATTATGTGTGAGGTTAGGGCCACTGGTCTATAGTCATTGAGAGAGGATGCAGATGACTTCTTTGGGACAGGGACCAGACATGATGTTTTCCACAACACAGGCACCCGCTCTAGTTTGAGACTCAGATTAAAGAGCTGTTGAAGAATTCCACATAACTGCTTAGCACAGACCTTTAACACTCTTGGGCTGATTTTGTCTGGCCCAGCAGCTTTGTTCATTTTTAGCTTCATCAGCTGTCTCTTCACCTGGGTCGTTGTCACCTCCAGATGTGGGTGGAGGTCGTCAGATACTGGCTGTGGGGTGGTGTGGTGTGGAGAGGGTGGGGGAGGTGCTACTGTTGCTTGCAGCTGTCTGTTGGGTGATGGGGGTTCAATAAGGAGTGTGGACTAGGACACACATAGGGATGTGGGTGTAGGTGTGGAGGAAGTGGAGGAGGTGCCGCTGCTGACCGAAGAGGGTGTTGTTGTGCTGAACCTGTTGAAAAAGTGGTTCATCTCATTGGCTGTGTCTAGACTACCCCCGGCAGCCTGTGTCCTTGACTTGAATCCCGTGATCTTTTTCATACCAGTCCAAACATCCTTAGCATTGTTCTGCTGAAGTCTTCCCTCCAGTTTCTTTCTGTAGGTCTCCTTGTTCTCCCTCAACTTCACCTTTAGCTCCTTCTGAACTTCCTTCTGCATCTCTGTCCTTCTGTCTAAAAGCCTGCTTTTTCTTTTTTAACAGTTCCCTCAGGTCTTTGGTGATCCAGGGTTTGTTGTTGGGAAAACAACGTACCCGCCTGACAGGAACGGCTGCGTCTGTGCAAAAGTTTATGTAATCTGTGATGCAGTCTGTCATCCCGTTAATGTCCTCACCAACTGGGTCACACAAAACCCCCCAGTCTGTGGTTTCAAAGCAGACCTGTAATGCCTCTTCCGCCTCTGGTGACCACCTCCTGATTGTCTTTTTTATCACCGGTTGCCTTAACACCACGGGCCGGTATATGGAAGTCAGTAGTACCAGGTTGTGATCCGATCTTCCGAGTGGAGGAAGAGCAGATGAGGTGTAGGCGTCCTTCACATTTACATACAGCAGATCTAGCACTTTGTTCTCCCTTGTTGCACATCTGACAGATTGGTGGAATTTTGGTAGGATTGTGGATAGTGAAACATGGTTAAAGTCACCTGAGATGGCCATGAAAGAGTCTGGATGTTTTGTTTGTTGTCTCGCGACAGCCGCGAGTATGACGTCACACGCTACCTCCGCGCACGCAGCCGGCGGAATGTAAACAACAAGCATAATGGCGACCGTGAATTCCCTGGGCAAATAGTATGGACGTAAACCGACAGCTAGCAGCTCAATGTTCGGGCAGCAGTGACTCTCTTTCACAGTAATATGTCCCGGGTTACACCACCTGTTATTCACAGGCCTGATAGATTTCAGGCGCCACGCCGGAATTCCGGCGTACCGACATGTCCGCGAGAAAAAAAAAATTTGAGGGGGGGAAAAAATCCGTCAAATCATAATGATAAACCACACGCGCGCGCATGCTATCTGTTTTGAGGCCGAAATATGATCCTTATGATCCTTACGAGGTTCCCAAGTTACGATTTTTCGTGGTTACTACACATCTCCCATTTACTGTATAAAGCCTCGTTTGGACCTAAGTGGTTCTGCGTCGTAAACGGAACGTGGTGTTTGGTGTGTGCGGCGTCAGGATTAGTTAAACGCAGCTATGGATAAAGGTATTGGCCAAAAGGCTAGCTTTAGGATAGGATAACTGCGTATAGTACGTTATTTACGTACAGTATGTACGTATGTTCCGATTTACACCGAAAATCGATTTACGACGGATCAACGTCGTAAACCGTAGACCACCTGTATTTCAGACATCGGAAGAGCTTCAGAGGTAGATACAAGATAAATTCAGTATTTTATCTTTACTCTGATTAAGTTAAATTTTTATCAGAAATATAAGAGGGTTTTCTTTTGAGCCGGTACAGGTGGTCAGACGATCTGGTTCATCCTGGCCGCCTTACGGCGTAAGGTGTAATACATGAACAAAAGCACAAAATGTATGTCCTAATAAACCAACACAAAATATTTATTAAATGTATTAAATTTTATATATAAAAACTAACTATAATCATAATACTTGTAATTCATTTAAACTTTATTTGCATAATTTCTTTGAGTTGTCTGGTATCCTATAATTTACTAACAGTAATGAATAAATAATTAATCATGCCTGTTTAGGTTACAGCCTCTTTAGGTTACAGCATTTTCTTTTTTATTTATAGTTTTTTATTTCACTATAATGATTACCTGACTTATTTATTATTAATTAATTTAAAGATTAATTATTAAATATTCTAATAATTAATCCCCCCCCCACCCCCCGCTCAGAAAAAGTTCAGGCTCAGGAATTTTTCCCACTATCACCCCTGTATTCACGTACAGTGCAACCCCTCCACCTTTCTTCTTGCCGCTCCGTTTCGGGTCTCTGTCCGCCCTCACGATCTGGAAGCCCGGTATTGAAACGCCGGAGTCCGGAACATTTCCGCAGAGCCAAGTCTCAGTAAAACACAGTACACTGCACTCTCGAAACTCCCTCTGCGTCGCGAAGGCACTCCTTTGTTGCCCTGGCAGTGTACTTGGGATCATTGTTATGCTGAAAGACCCAGCCACGTTTAATCTTCATTGCCCTTGCTGATGGAAGGAGGTTTGCACCCAAAATCTCACAATACATGGCCCCATTCATTCTTTCATGTACACGGACCAGTCGTCCTGGTCCCTTTGCAGAGAAACAGCCCCAAAGCATGATGTTGCCACCCCCATGCTTCACAGTTGGTATGGTGTTCTTTGGATGCAACTCAGCATTCACTGTCCTCCAAACACGACGAGTTGTGTTTTTACCAACTAGTTCTACTTTGGTTTAATCTGACCATATGACATTCTCCCAATACTCTTCTGGAACATCCAAATGCTCTCTAGCAAACTTCGGACGTGCCTGGATATGGACTGGCTTAAGCAGGGGGACACGTCTGGCACTGCAAGATCTGAGTCCCTGGCGTCGTAGTGTGTTGCTGATGGTAGCCTTTGTAACGTTGGTCCCAGCTTTCTGCAGGTCATTCACTAGATCCCCCCTTGTGGTTCTGGGATTTTTCCTCACCGTTCTTGTGATCATTTTGACCCCACGGGCTGAGATCTTGCGTGGAGCCCCAGATCGAGGGAGATTAATAGTGGTCTTGTAGGTCTTCCATTTTCTGATTATTGCTCCCACAGTAGATTTCTTCACACCAAGCTGCTTGCCTATTGCAGATTCAGTCTTCCCAGCCTGGTGCAGGTCTACAATTTGGTTTCTGGTGTCCTCCGACAGCTCTTTCGTCTTCACCATAGTGGAGTTTGGAGTGTGACTGTTTGAGGTTGTGGGCAGGTGTCTTTTATACTGTTAACAACTTTAAACAGGTGCCATTAATACAGGTAATGAGTGGGGGAAAGAGGAGCCTCTTAACAAAGACGTTACAGGTCTGTGACAGCTAGTGATGGCAAAACGAGGCTTCATGAACCAATGGGGCTTTCCATCTAAAAGGTTCACCAAAAGGTTCATTACCCGAAGCCTCGCTGACTCGTTCTCACTAGTGACACCTGCTGTGCAAAAGGATATATGACAGACTCAATTAATTCTGAGTCAGAGAAAACTAGAATGTCTTGTGTATAAAATAAAATATTTTTGCCACGTCCCAATGAATATAAAAGTGCGTTTTTACATGGAAATATTATTATTTGAGTTATGTGATGTTGAACAAGTAAAATAAATACTTAAAATAAATGGAACTGGGAGTACAAGAGTGCTTATGGAACTGAAAGACAGGATACTGCAACAGATGGAACAAATATAAATTACTGATTTTTTTTTTTTTTAAAGAAGCTTTTTAACAGTGTTGGGGTTGAGTCGATTCCTTTTCTTAGACGCCTTAGAAGTCTACCTAGCTTACAACTAGCTTAAAGTCTATAATAATACGAATAATAAATAATAGCTGATCTAATTTATTTTATAACAGAACTTTAACCACTAACTCTAACTAATTAACCAATGCACACCTCTCACAACACCAACTCAAAACCCACAAAGGTCCACAAGTCTCAAACTAGAGTCCTGCACCGGGTCGGGTACGGGTACAGGCAAATAGATGCTGAAACGGGTGGGTTTTACACATACCGCAATTTAACGGGTGGGTATGCGGGCGGGTAAGTTAAATACGGACCACCTAAGGATGAATCGTTGGATGTTCTTTTGTGGAGGAAAAAACACCAAGATGATTTTCCCAACCTGGCAACAACTGCCCGAAGTGTCCTCTCAATCCCCGCATCCAGCGCTGCAAGTGAGAGATTTTTCCTCCGCTGGTTTTGTGATCTAAAAGCGCAGAACGCAGCTCAAACGTGGGACTGTGGACGATATACTGTTCCTGCACAGTAACCTAGGATAGATTTGTGAACCTATGCGATTTTATTTAGTTGTTATACTGGCATTTGTTCCCTCTCGTTTTGCATTGTGTTATGACAACGGTTGGCTACATAAATTGTCTTGCGTTTTACCAGTTGCTACTTTTAGATAGGAATACTGTTCCTGCACAGCAACCTTAGATTTTATTTTGTGTTGTACTGACGGTTTTTCAGAGGCGCATTGAAAAATAAAGTGCTCTATAGGAATACTTTTGATTTGTGTGATTACGGGTCGGTAACGGGTAGAATATTAACGGGTTCGGCCGGGTACGGATTTAACTTTGGAATAGCCACGGGTTCGCGGGTGGGTGGGTGCTGTACTCTGTGGATATGGGTGGGTGCGGGTCTAAAAAAACGGACCCGTGCAGGACTCTGGCTCAAACCGCTTTATGTGACACTCAAAATGAAACGATGAAGTAACCCACTGAATCTGAGGCCTCGTTTGTCATCATTCACGTGATTTTTACGGTAATGACACGCCTCGAACCGGGGCTTCATTTGGCACGCCCCTTTTTGCTCGATACAAGCTCCGAGGCATCACTTCAAATGTCACATCACTAGTGACAGCCAGAAATCTTGCTTGTTTGTAGGTGACCAAATACTTATTTTCCACCATTATTTGCAAATAAATTCTTTAAAAGTCAGACAAAATGATTTTCTCAATTTTTTTTCACATTTTGTCTCTCATAGTTGAGGTCTACCTATGATGTCAATTACAGGCCTCTCTCATCTTTTTAAGTGGGAGAACTTGCACAATTGGTGACTGACTAAATACTTTTTTTCCCCATTGTATATATATATATATATATATATATATATATATATATATATATATATATATGGTCTTTGCTGTAACACAGTAAAAAAGTCGCTCTTTGTATATAAAAAGCCACTTTTTTACTGTGTTACAGCAAAGACCATATCATACACATGGGCACACATGAGCTGAGACGTGGCCTTGTGGGAGCTGTTTGTGGATCCACTGCAGAACCCAATTTACAAAGCAACCATGGGGCTTAGAAGATATGAAGCAATCCGCTGCGTTATACAGTTTGATCTCTACGAATGGAAACAGACCACATGGCAGCATTTAGCTATGTGCGGTACTGTCTCCTGGGCAACTGAATGACCGTGTCACCATAGATGAGCAGCTTGTGGCATTCCGAGGCAGGTGTAAGTTCCAGCAATACATGCCCAGCAAGCCAGCAAAATATAGGATAAACATCTTCTGGATGTGCGACGCAAGGGTCCCTTATTCGATAGATGGAATTGTCCATACAGGGAAACAGCCAGGAGAGGAGGTTCAGAGGAACCTTGGAGATAAAGTCGTCCAAACAATTGTGCAGTGGAATCAGACACACAGGTCATGAAGCCATCCAAGTCACAGGAGATTCATAGCTCCAAATTTGGATTCAATGGCAACATGACCATGGTGAGCTATGAAATTGGATTTGAAATTGAAATGAACCTTTATTGTCATTACACATTGTATTTGTACATTGCGCAACGAAATTGTATTACAACCCCCTCCCCCTCTTGGTGCAATAGAAAATAGGATTTTTCTATTTTATTTTTATAAAAATTCTAAGTATAAACAATTTAAATTACTAAGAGCTACGATGTATTGCACATTTGTATTTGCCAAACAGGGGAAAGACTGTTGTTGTCCTGAACTCCATGCATGATGACATGGCAGTAGGGGTGTGCAATATATATCGTCTACGATAATATCTTAATTGCCGCGTTAACAATGTGTAAGATGACGTTATCGAGTATGCTACAGACCGGGGGGGTCCATACTGTGCGCTAGCATAAATGCCTAATGCTAAACATGAGTGAAGACACTGCGCCAGCCTCGCAATCTACCGCCTTAGATTTAATTCCTAGGCGAGGATCATCTTCACTCGCGTGGAGATGGTTTGTATTTGAAGACAGACATTGGTCAAAAGACACCAATTTGCAAACTTTGTAAGAAAGCGGTTGCTGTAAAAGAAAGCTCGACAATTAACCTGTTCCATCATCTCCGAACAAACCACCGCAAAGATTATGAGCAGGGCCGGCCCTTCCATTAGGCAATATAGGCAAATGCTAGGGGCGCCGTCTGTCCAGGGGGGCGCTCGCGTGCATGCTTTTTTTTTTTTTTTTTTTTACACAAATGAACAATTAATAAATGTGAAAACAAGCAAAGTCCACATAATCATAATTTCATTTTTTTATAATATTAGTCAAATTAATAATTCTTATAATAACAACACACAACACCTCTCACCCGCGCGCCAACCCGCCCTCCCCCGCGCGCTCTGCGCACCTCGTTACTGTTTCTCTGTACACCACAGAGTGAGTGACATCTCCCTGTAAAGACGTCAAAAAGGCAGAAGTCCTCTGGTGCCCAGGGTAGTAAAAGGAGAAAAGTGGAGGAAGAAAGGCGGCAAAAAAACAGGTAATAATGGTAATATGTGGTGAATTAACACTATATCATTGGCGAACCGTCAGGGACTTCAACGCTGGAAAAAAAAACTTAGTGCTGAAATAAAAAATCAACCAATCAGAATATTTCACACCGTTGTTTCTAGGTAAAAGAAAGAAAGGCCCTCCCCCAGGAACTTCTGTTTATCTGTCGCATACGCTTGCCTTTTACATTGAGAGCTTTTATTATAGATTGGCAGTTTTATCAACCAATCATATTATCCAATTAGAATCGTTATGTAAAATAGTTGTTAAATATTTTTGTGCAACACCTTTATATTTATTGCTTGTTATATGGTAATATTTAAGTCATTTGCTTTTTATTTGTTTCTTTAATAGTGACACAATCAACCCAATGATTGATGATGCAGGGGGCACCAACCAAAATCTCGCCTAGGGCACCACATTGGTCAGGGCCGGCTCTGATTATGAGGAATATGAAAAGCTGTGGGAGCCCGCTGTCATAGACAAACCTAAAACAACTAATGTGTCTGGTAAAACACACACACAGCAATCATTAACGGAGGCATTTAATAAAAAAGTGCCTTACGACAAAAAAGGCAGCAGGTGGCAAGAGATAACAGACGCGGTCACATATTATATCGCAAAAGACATGGTGCCTATTCCAGTAATTGAGCGAGATGGCTTTAAACAACTTTTAAACACTATAGATTCAAGATATAAACTGCCTGGCCGAAAATATTTCAGTCAACAGCTTTGCCCAAACTGTATGAATCATGTCACCAAACTCTGGCGCATAAACTAAAAGACGTCGCACATTTTTCCACCACGTCTGAACAGAACGTCTGAACCTCTCACTGATAGCGCATTGAATCAATGAATTTTGGCACCTGCAAAGCTACTGTTTGCAAACATCATACTTTCCTGAAGATCACACAGGAGAGTTAATTGCCCAAGGTCTGCAAGATGCGCTGGCATCTTGGTCACTGTGAGAAGACCGCATGGTGTGCATGACAACAGACAGTGGGGCTAATGTTGTCAGTGCACTACGGATAAACAAATGGAAGAGGCTTCCATGTTTTGGACACAGACTACATATTGCTATTGGTGAGTAACCTTTATATAATGCAATTGAAGTTACACTTTGTTACAGTAGTGTGTGCAAACGTGAAAATGTACGTAATGTAACTTGTGTAACAAAGTATATTGTACATTGTGTACATTGTGTAACAAAGCAAAGCTGTTGTATGCAAATAACAATATTTTAAATAGTACATGACATTTAAATATAATGTAATAGGTTGTAGTTATTTATATATATATATATATATATATATATTAGGGATGCAAATGATTAATCGACTTTCGATTAATTGTCGATTAAGACGTTACTCGATCAAAATGTATTAATCATGATTAATCATTAGAGAGCGCTCCTGTATTAACTTGAACAGAGCGTAAGAACGAGGGGTGAACACGTGTCGCGAAAGACCAGAGTGGAAAACAAAATGAAGCGGGCAAAAAGACGTGCGGTGTGGGACCATTTTGAAGCGGGTTCGGGAAACGAGGCAGAAACTGCGTAATCCAGAAAATCCCAAGGAGGGAAACTTTATTTTCCACGCAACTCAAACAACAGCACTGTTCTCTTCCCCTCCCCTGGCGCGCGCAGGCACCGCTCTCCCAGTGTCACTTAAAGGGCCAAGTGCCTGTCTGTTAGGGAATTTGCTGCGAGGAGTAGTAGTCGCTACAATTTCAACATTGTTAATTTAGGCAAAGAAGTCAGATGTTCTCTGTGTAATGCGGTATTGAAGTACAACAGTTCCACTAGCTCACTCAATTATCATTTGAACACCATGCATGCAGCTGTCCTGCATATCACCTGTGCACCTGGTCAACCTAAAATCACAGCTACACTGGGAAGGCGAGCGTTTTCGAAGCTCGCTACAAAAAAATACGAGTGAGCTAAAAACAAAGCTATCTACTGCTACTACTGTAGCCCTTACAACAGATTGTTGGACGGCTCTAACAACAGGAAGTTACATTACTTTGACGTGCCACTACACTGACGAGAACTGGCAGCTAAAATCTGCAGTGCTGATTACGACGAACATGTCGGATAGACACACCGCTGACAGTTTAACTGACAAGCTCAATGATGTTGTGGAAACTTGGGCACTCTCCGGTCGCGTTACTGCATGTGTTCACTACAAAGCTAGAAACATTGTCCAAACATGGGCTCAATAATATTCTGTTTGGCTCTCTATTTAATTTCTTCTTTTAAAAAAAAAATTTTTTTTATGTCTAATGTTTCAAATTGAACTGAGCCAGTCCTTAATTTATTCCTTTTTTAAAATGAAAGAATGTATTTTGTTATACCATAAAAATTTCCTCATGCATAATTACTTGAGCAATATATAATATAATACAATATAATTATCATAATATAATATATACTTTTTGAACAAAGTGTTTTAACTACACTGCTCAAAAAAATAAAGGGAACACTTAAACAACACAATGTAACTCCAAGTCATCCACACTTCGTGTTCAGATAGGAAGCAACACTGATTGTGAATCAATTTCAACTGCTCTTGTGCAAATGGAACAGACAACAGGTAGAAATGAGAGATTTTCAACTGATTTCAAAGATTTTTATTAATTGAGATCTAAGATGTGTTATTTTAGTGTTCCCTTAATTTTTTTGAGCAGTATATTTAGCTGATATTTTTAAAAGCCCTATTGAAACACTGAAATTCAGGTGAAAAACGCCGCTTATCGATTAATCGAAAGTCGATCGATAAGATCAGTAAACTAACGATTAATGAATTAATCGATAATTTGCATCCCTAATATATATATATATATATATATATATATATATATATATATATATATAATAACTTGCTGATGCACAAGAGCAGCTGAAGCTCCCGGAGCATAAACTCATCACAGAGTCACCAACAAGGGCTTGAGACAGCGCATGATAGAGAGATTCCTTGAACAGGAAAAGGCCATTCGTCATGTGTTGGCTGAAGACAAAAAGCTCAGACACCTTGTCCCAACATGGCAGGATGTGGAGGTGCTGGAAGCGGTCAGCAAAGCACTTGGGCCTCTTCTAGAGTTCACAGATGCTCTTTCAGGTGAGAAACTTGTAACAGTTTCCTACCTAAAACCTGTGCTGGCTTTGTTTAACACTGAAGTCCTGAAGATAAAATCTGATGACACAGACCTAACCAAAAAAATCAAACAAACTATACTTGAGTACCTTAACACAAAATACACAGAGGACTGTGTGGACGAACTATTTGCACTATTGATTTCAATGTTTTTGTTTGTTTGAAATAAAATATGCCTTAAAAAAGAAAATGCATTAAGTATAGTTTCAATTAATATAATTAGTAAGCAGTAATTAATATTTAAGAAGTGCAAGCTAAAAAATATAAGAATATTATATAAAGGCCTTTATTTAATATATATATATGTGTGTGTGTGTGTATATTTAAACAAAATGTTAAATAATGCAAAATATCGTCTATTATCGTTATCCACAAAATTACAGAAAATATCGAGATATCATTTTTTAGCAATATCGCACACCCCTACATGGCAGTGGGTGACAGCAGTCAGAACCAGAAACCAGAAATGATCCAGTACTACAACAGAACAAAAGGAGGAGTGGACAGAATGGATCAGATGGTTAGCAACTACACATGTAAGCGGAGAACCTCGAGGTGGTCCATGGTTCTTTGGTACAACATGCTAGGTGTTTCCACCCTCAATGCTTTCACCAACTTCACCGCACAACACCCTGGTTATATGGGTGGTGTGAACAATGCACGCCGTTATTTAGTTCCTGTTATATCTGTTATTTAGTTCCTGTTTTATCTTGTAGCAATTGTCCGGATGTGTTCTGTTCCATATTTACTTCCTGCCTTTGTGTCATTCACTGCTCATACTTCTCCTCTCTTTCTTCACATGTTTCTTGTGCCCTTGTCTTTTCCCTTGTTATATGGTGTCTGCGTTTATTGGTTATATTAAAGATGCTTTGATCACTTTGTCCCTGCCTATGGTGTCTGCATTTGGGTTTACCTGCGTCGCCACCCTGAAAACCTGACAGTATGTGTGTGTGACAAAGTGAAAAACATGCTGCAAATACTAAGTAAATGTTTGTCCCCACTCACTACTAAAGTAACTACTTGGAAGAAATATTATATTAAATTACTTTATTTTATATCACACTTGGATGAAAGGGGTCATTCTTGACCCATGTGTGTAAATCCGATGTAGTAACTTTAAATAATTTTTATATTAAAAAAACTATTTAAATAAAAATTTTAATAATATTCAGTGGTAATCAAAAACGATACATTTAAAGAATACTTGAAATATTCAGTCATAAAATGAATTGATTTTCAAAGACAGAAAATAGAAAAGCCCAGCCAGCATGACATAACATGGGAAATGAATGTGGGTCATTTTTTACCCATGTTGAGCATTAGAGGGGGTACGCGTATGTTGCGCATCAAATGATTAAATGTTTGGTGAGATTGTTAATGAAAAACTTCAGTGTTTTAGTTGCTTATTTGCAACTATTTCAAAGCAGTAATATTGAGTTATTTGAGAAATAATCAGAAATGCACACAAATACTGAATTATTGTTAATATCTGGTGGGCACAACAAAACGTTTGTGCTTAGGACACCCAAATGACAAGCACCAGCCCTGGTTCTTATATCTGGTTGCCCACATGGCAAAACTAAACATGTTCAAACCTGTTTTCATACTGTATGTGGAAGGACCTCATGTCGAGAGAGTATGGGGACTCTAGAGAAACCCCTAAAAGCCACACCCATAGATGGAAGTTCAGTAGGATCTGGCTGTTTCACTTAGGACCAAACCTGTTAAATTTGCATTCTGTGATAATGCGTTTGATATGTAATTTTCAACGTCACCACCACACTAAAAAGATGCCAATATTCAAATGTTAATGGAGAAATAGTACCTGTTTGCAATAACATTACAATTCCAACAGCGCTCAAACTGTGTTGCATTATGAAAATGAAATCTGAGCAGAATGCATTTTCATGGTCTTCCACTACAGTCAATTTATAGACAAATTAGATTCCATCAGCCTTCCAATCAAATTCCACAGCCCACCACTTTATTCAGCCAATCGGGTTCCACAGCTTTCATCCTCAGGCAGCCAATCAGGACAGGACTATAGCACGCTAAGCAGTACAAGCGAGTTTATTTAAACATGGCCTCAGAAGCGATCATTCGATTAATTCAAAGGGTAGCAGACGAGTCCTTATGGTGAAATTACACTCAATTGGTGTGAAAGGTTAATCGATCAAGTGGCAGACATCTCTGCCTTATCTGGCGCTGATGTGACTGTTATTGCCAAATTGAGAGCTGTGGCAGAGCAATTGAGTGTGGGTCGAACTACGACAGTAGGACGGCTTACGTCCGTGAAGCGGACACATAAACAGGGGGAGGCAGATGCCGATTGTATTTAAGCGGTGCCACTGGTTCACATTGGGTAAAAGTACGCTGATGTCGTGGCTAAAATGGGCATACACTGATAAACAAATGTAATAAAACATTTTTTACTTCTTCTAACACTGTAGCTTAAGCCTGCTGTAATGTAATATCGACATGTTACCGTCAAATGGCATTCTGTTAAATTCAGAACTGTGACGGGCAGGGTGAACGAAACAAAATGGAAGTGATCATGCCAAGTCTCAGGGGGAAAGGATGGTTTAATGAAGAAAGTGCGCAAACAAAAAACCTGTGACATGATCCGAATTAAGGATATAATGACCAGCAGTCAACTGGTAAAAAGACCAGACATATATAGACAAATGACTACAACATATCAATCATCTATGAATACTGAACTCTACTCTAATACTGAAGGTTTAGTTACTTAAAGTTGTTTAAAGAAAAAACTTTTTGCACTAGCCTTTTTTGACTTCTAAATGTGAATTCCAGAGTGCACTACTATTATTTGTTAATTTATATTAATGTGCAATTATTTATTTTTCTGTTTTAATGTGGTAGGAACTACACCTTTTATTTATTTGACATTTGGGAAACAAAATGCAATATTCATTTGTTTGTTTATTTAAAAAATAAAATAAAAAGGCTTTAAAACGGAAATGAGCACAGTATCTGACTTTGGTATCGAATTTCAAAATTTTTTGAAGTATTGTATCGAAGTTGTAATTCTTAGTATTGTGACAACACTACCCCCAACACACACTAAAGGGGAGGAACATGCGTGGAATTACACTGAACATTTGAACATATACTAATAATTAGTGGTGGGCCGTTATCGGCGTTAACACCGTTAACGGCCCACCACTAGTTAAAACTAACATTACCTGATTAGCCTGCCATCCTGAATGTAAAAAAAGCACTTTTCAAATTGGACTAACTGGATAGTTTGACCGTTTGCTTAAGAGCAATGATGTTGGGTATTTGTTAGGCTCCAGTAAGTCCATAGTCTGGTGCTTGCACTTCATTCTGTGTTACAGAACAATGAGACTGGTTGACTACAACACAACTTCATCCTCTTAGTTATGAAACTCAATCAATCAATCAATAAAATTTTATTTATATAGCGCTTTTTACAACAGTTGTTGTCACAAAGCAGCTTTACAAGTGTCGAGTCCTAGCCCCCAGTAAGCAAGCCAAGGGCGACAGTGGCAAGGAAAATCCTAGAACAAAAAATCACATTATATTATGAAGTTCAGTGTAAAATGTTGATGTAATGTAAAAATAAGGCTGCAAATGTGTTAAAATGTTGACAATTTTACTTCTTCGTTTCTCACAGTAGAGATATGCCAGTTTCAAACGACAGCTAACTTACCATTCAGCGGTTAATCTCCAAAGGTCAAAAAACCATTTTATATGCGTCTTAATCATTGGCCTTAATAGAAATGTAAGAACGTTATACAGCCTCTTATATTTATTAAACGTGTGAAGAAATGAAGAGTTTGGTTCCAAAACACGATAAACGCCGTTTTAAAAACGGCCCTACCAATAGCCCTACTTTCTCTCTTTCCTTCCAAAATGCAACAAACGCCATTCCTGATTTCCCGCAGAACGCCACATCTCCACTCATCCAATCACAGCGCACCACCAGATATGGAAACATCATACGCGACCTGTTGAGCCGCACGGCATTTCTTGTAGCCTACTTTGTTAAAATATATATCGTTTTTCACTCTCCAAGTCCGCTAAAATGAACGGTTTTGATAGTATAGAGGAGCCTGTTTGTATAAGAGTTATACTATATATGTTAATACTTATACTATTTTACTATTTATGTCTTGTTCGTTAATGAAGTTTTGCACTTTTTTCGAAATGTTTTGAAATGTGTGTTTTTGTAACGCTGGCGGCTGGGTGAAGGGCGAGGCACGAGTCCAATGTGAGCAGCAAACGTCACTTTTTAATTTACACATAAAGCGCAGACGGCGCACATAAAACACGCTTGCAACTAACGTGTTACACTTAAACAACGATGAGCACAGGACACCGCGCGAACGCACATTAAATAGACAAACCACATAAACCCCAAGTGATGACGAGTGACAGGTTACAGGTGAGACGGATGAACACAAGACATAACCGCACCCACGGAGATCCACAGACACAGACGACTAAACTAAACATAGACAATGTAAACACACGCCCAAAAGGGAGGGGTCGGTGACCGTAATGTGACAGTTTTTAGGCCCAATGGTCAAACTATTATATTAATATGTACAATTTACTGTTATTTATTATTGTATTTTGCACATTTTCAGTCAAAAAATGTTTTCTATTGATGCCAAATGATATATAAGACATTTTGAAAAAAACATGGCATGGATTTATTGCGTTTTGCGAAAAAACGAATTGTTTTTTTGTAAATAAATCTTTAAATATTAAAATCTTGATTTGTTTGTGTTTTTTTAACCTTAGTATGGTATTTGATAGTTTGAAACAGAAAACGGTGGTTTTCAGCCTACCACTTTCTTGCTAAAGAAAACACGTTTTTACTCAAATTGATCAAAATGGATTTATAGCGTTTTGGAACCAAACTCTTCAAATTAAGGAACTTGCCTGAAAAGCAAATGCCCGCCAAACTAGATGATCTCCAGAGATAGTTGGCGCGGAGAAAGAAATGTGGCACAATACCTAGTTAGCGTAATAAACACTGTGTAACGTGACTTGATGTGCACTATTGTGTTCTGTGGATCAATGCACGATGCGCATTAATACGGGGTACGCCCAAGGAGGCTATCTGGCTATATATGTATTTCATTGGGAATGTACTGCGCGAGTGTACTGACGAGTCAGTCAATAAAGAGCTTGTGATGCTACAGCAGGGATGTCGAACTCATTTTCACCGCGGGCCACATCAGCATAATCGTTACCCACGGAGGGTCATATGTAACTTATAAATGTACCTACTCCTTAATGTTAAATACCTAATGTGCCATATTTTGTCAATTGTGATTTTTACACCCCAATCGAAATTTGTCCTCCGCTTTTAACCCATCTGTGCAGTCAGAACACACAAACACACACACTAGTGATTACTAGGGGGCTGTGGATCACACGTGCCCAGAGCGGTGGGCAGCCCTAGCCCGGCGCCCGGGGAGCAGTTGGGGTTAGGTGCCTTGCTCAAGGGCACCTCAGTCATGGCCTGTCTGGGAATCGAACCCACAACCCTCCGGTCACAAGACCAGTTCCCTAACCGCCAGGCCATGACTGCCCCTAAAACTCCACTTGGTAGCGGATGGATTTATTACATATTCAAGTTACAAATATTACAGATATATTTGCGTAAATGTAAAAAATTGTTTGCGTGTTGGTCTGTTATTATAACATAAATCCTTTAAATTTGTTAGGTTATGAAACCACATTACTTTGCTTGTGACATGACTTTGCTTGTTTTCATATTTATTAATTGTTCATTCGTAAAAAAAAAAGAAAAATACAAAAAAGAAAATAACGCATGCACGCAAACGCCCCCCTGGACAGACAGCACCCCTAGCACTTGGCTATATTGCCTAAGGGAAGGGCCGGCCCTGCTTGACAATGACTTAAGTTAAAGTTTTATGTGCAGGTTTAAATAATTTAGCATAAGAAATTCTGGAGTGGACAGTGACGACAGCTCAGCAGGGCTGGACTGGTAATCTGGCGTACCGGGCATTTGCCCGGTGGGCTGACAGTCCTCAGGGGCCAATGGATTTTTTTCTTCCCTTTTTTTTCTAAGAGACCGGCCCACAATCTAGAGGGTGCGGCCCATTGGCTCATCTTCAATATAGACAGTGGACTGAACCAATCAGGATATAGGACGAAAGAGGCCCCACCCTTTCTCTGCGTGGTCCGCTGTAACGCCGCTACGTTCAGTGTTGAGCGCGTTGTTAAAGGAGAGGTAGCATGGAGCAACAGAAGCGGCAGAAAGGGGGTGCGGAGAAGTTACGCGCAAAGAAATTGAAGAGTCTCAATGTAGATGCTACAAAATGTGTAAAAATCACAGACATGTTCGCTGCTGTAGCCTCCACGTCCTCTGTAGGTGAAGACAGCAGCAGCAGACAGGGAGAGCAGCAGCCAGAGATGCAGGCTTGTGAAAGAGAAACCGAGGGACAGACTGAGCGGGAAAGTGTAGTACGTAAGCAGGTAGTAACGTTAGGATAACACAGGGACTTTATTACATGAGAATGATGAGCAATGGCGATTGATTAGTATCAATATTAATTGGTATTTGCATACTTCCCAAAATCTGGCAGCCACGCGCCCTTATTCTGATAAAATAACAAATGGTCAAGACTGAGAAGTGTTGGATGAGCAGCAAGTATCCATTTTAGGCTATCATAGCATTTTAGATATTTAGGTTAAAGGTGTGTTGAAAGGCTGCATAGTAGTTTGAATTTGTAGCCTCTTTGCTGTGGTTCAACGTTTTAAAAAGCACTCAAACAAGTGACATTACAGATTTTAAAACTTATAAATGATAAACAAAAGCTTTGCAATTTAAGCATGACTACAGTAAGTGTAAAAATATATAAAAGTAATATTAGCAAAAGATATGCCCTCAGTGAATAAGAGTAAAACGGTGTCAAATGCTTTTAAGAAATATTTGCGTTGCATGAATTCATAAAGCAGCCATGTTTGTAGCCGGATAAAAATACATGTTATAGCTGTAAAGGAGGGAGCACCTTTAACCTGAAGAATTAGAATTGAGCATTTATATCTGAGAAATTCAGAAAATACATATTAGAGATTATTTCAATAAAATCATAAAAGTGATTGTGATATAATAATGCTAAGATTGAATCCAATAACTTTAACCAGTAACTTTTTCTACGTCGTACCCCACATACATAAATTACAAGTCGATTGTGCTCCGCTAATTATGAGGGGCTGGTCTAAACCAAAAATGCCAGGGCCGATTTTTGTCCCAGTCCAGCCCTGCAGCCCAGGAAGACCTTATCTCAGAACAAATGTGCATCTATATAGCCAGAGTCATCTCGGACAGAAAGCTACTACAGAGGCAATCATAAAGTCTTAAAAAAAAAAATAAAAATCTTAAAAAATCTTAAAATTCCTTGCAACCTTCCTTTGTACCTGATTGAGAATCCCAATATTAGCCATTTTATGTCTGTTGTGGAGGATAAATACTCCCCTGTACGTCGGAGCACAGTGACGAGGTATGTTAGGGACAGTCCTTTTTTGCAAGTCTCAAGTCTTTGATCTCAAGTCCAAGTCAAGTCTCAAGTCTTTGGTCTCAAGTCCAAGTCAAGTCCCAAATATTTGAGTGACACTGCAGTCGCAAATCACTTTATAGTTGTAATGGTCTGTTATGACACTTCTGATGTTTAATAGCTTAAACTGGTAAATGAAGAAATACAATTTCAATTTTCAGAAAGGTCTGCATATAAAGAAAATAGCAACCAAATTAGTGATTATAAAATAAAAAAAATGAACTGGATCAAACAATCTATTTGAACTTCAAGGTGTTTTTCAGTGTCCCAATACAAGGAAAATGTTTATGCAACTAACGCATTACATTTTAAAAAGATCAAGATTGACAGGGTACTTGCACTTAGCCTGGCTCAGTGCGGGCGCATTATGAGGCCTCCATGACTGAACACTCTCTCTACTGGTGCACTGGTGGCAAGTCAATACCAATATTGCAATATTGTTAATAACCTTTCAGGCAGTGACTAACCTTTCCGAGTGAGTTTTCAGGTGGCGAATAAAATTAGATGTGGTGGAACCAGCGTCTTGTATTTTTATGCCACACATGCTGCAGTTTGCTGCTCTTCTATTTGCTACTTGTGCTAAGTTTTTGTACCGAAAACGTATGAATGGTGGAACAGATGTGAGCGTCCTCACCAGCACCGCCATGATTATGGGCTTTTTTAGTGTCACCAGAACCTTAACCTGAAATCATTATTACTTGAAAAATCTGTCTGTAAAATTAATTCAGGTATGCAAAAATTCAAGTTAAAATGCAGGTTCAGGTCGAAATGCAGGTTCAGGTCGAAATGCAGGTTCAGGTCGAAATGCAGGTTCGGCTCAAAATTCAGGTTCGGCTCAAAATTCAGGTTCAGATTGAAATTCAGGTTCAGATTGAAATTCGGGTTGGGAATGCATCCGGGATACTTAGGATAAGCAAACAAACTCAGAGCTAATCGAACTGCATCTGGCCAATCATAAAACATATCAGAGGTCATTGGGAGGCGCATCTTTCTGCTAATTTTCCTGTAAGGGTGCGCTCCCTGTTTGGCATGTAAGTAGCATGTAAGCAGCACGAAAGTGACCACTGTGCCACCCAGAAATGGCACCTTGTGGCAACTGCCACATAATCGTGGCACTTAGTGTAGCCAGTGCTGCTTGACTGTGGCCTCCGTTGTCCAGAAACATCGCCTGCCTCTGCTGACAGGCATCTAAAGAGTCTTTTGGGTGACTGCGTATCGGCCACTTGCTTAAATCATCCCGATACATACATACATGATCATGCCCACCAACTGGGGCATCGCATACATGCCCCCTATTGCTGTGTGCTATGGATATTCTTGCCAACAGAGGGCGCCAGTGACATATCCTTTTTATGTGTTTAGTTTTATACTTCCTTGGAGCCGATAAACCTGTAGACAAGAAAGCAGAGGTGTCATTTCCAGGTTCAGAAAGTAAAAGTCCTCACCAGGATTTTGCTCAAGCTTGCTAGATTTTCTAATTAGTGCAATCCAGGTAAAACTAGTGCAATCAACACAATCCAGGAAGCCTGAGCAAAATCCTGGTGAGGACTTTTACTTTCTGAACCTGGAAATGGCACCTCTGCAAAAAAGCAACTTTCCTCAGAGCAGGGGCGGATCTACGGGCGGGCCTGGGTGGGCCATGCACACCCTGATTGGCAGCTGGGCCCGCCTAATCACAAGCTCAGAATACAGTTTTCCGTATGAAATTTAATGAAAATAAACTATAATTGCTGCAGGATGGTGCCTAGCGCACGAGTCATTTAATGACCATACACCCCGCCCACCCCAAACAACTTTCGTTCGCCACCCCCCATCAACAATTTTCATTCGTGCGCTTGCCCACACCAATTACACTTTGGCCCGTCCAAAAACTGCCAGCTGCATCCGCCACTGCCTCAGAGACTTGATATTCAGGAAGAGTTTATCTGACTGTCTTTATGCATTGCTACATGCAACGAGGGCAGTACAACGACTACCTGCATAGTCTTCACAGAACTCTAGTGTATTTAAATTAGTCACTTTGTCTCTTAACCCTGTCAAGAATTTGCTTAAGACTCTAGATGACCGCTTTCCTCCTCCACTGTAGAATGTTTTTCTACCGATCTCACTGAACATACATACATAAACATTTTTTTTTAAGTGTTATTGTATTGTTTTCTCTTGTGTGTACTATATTTTACTTGTATTTTATTGTGTGTACGGTGTCCTTGAGTGTCTGGAAAGGCGCCTTTAAATAAAATGAATTATTATTATTATAAACATTATGGCTTATATTATTAACCACCAGATTACCAGAAACCATCATAGTTAAAAAGAGGTAAGGGGGGAGGGCGGGGGGCCTGGGGTTTGCATGTTTCACTTCATCATCTTAAGACTCGAGGGATAGATGACGGGGCCTTTTTTTGTCTCTGTGTGTGTGTGTCTGTCTGTGTGTGTCCTTCCTTAATTTATAGGGCCCTATGCAGCCTGTGTAAAGAGCATATAGGCCATGCCAGCTCTGTGTAGTGGTATCACTGAATTATTTGGCCACAATCACAGGCACAATGTTTGGACAAAAGTCAACACTGCATATAAAGAGAAGAACCTTCTCCCAACAGTGAAGCATGGTGGTGGAGATGTGAAGGTCTGGGCCTGCTTTTCTACCGCCAAACCTGGACGACTCAATATTATTCAGGGAACCATCAATTCTCAGGACCATCAACAAATTCTTGACCAGAATCTCCTGCCAGCAGTCAGGGAGTTGAAGCTGGGACAGAAATGGATTAAGCAACAAGAAAACGACCCAAAACATTCCAGCAAAACTACCAAGGAATGTCTTAAGACAGAAGATTTGCACTCTGGATTTCCCATAGAAATGCTGAGGCAAGATCTGAAGTGGGTGATATATGCTGGTTGTCCCAGGCTCTCTCAACTGGTGGAGTTCTGCAAAAAGGAGTGGGCAAAAATCCCAAAATGCAGATGTCAGACACTCATTTGAGGTTACAGAAGACGTTTGGTTGAAGTTGTGGCTGCAAAAGGAGGTACCAGAAGATACTAACTAAAAGATTTCACATTTGTGCTTGGCGGATATATAAAAAACATTATTAAAATAGTAGGGCTGGGTATCGATTCAAATTCCAAGAATCATTCCGATTCTGAAGATTAAGAATCGATTTATTTCGATTTAATCCGATTTAATCGATTCAATCCGATTCGATCCAATTCGGGGTTTAGTGTTATTAAAAATGTATTTATTTGAGCAGTTTCCTGACTATGTACAGAAGCAACATGTTAAAACTAGTATTATATCAATATTAATCAGCAAATAGTTACTGGTAGTTGGTAGTTACTGATGGCTGGAAGACTGGTGAAAAGGGTAATCATAAATCTACCTTCAAGAAAGGTAATCCAGGACAATAAACAGAGGACATCTTTGAGGTGTCTATATCTGCAACAGTGGACTCCTACTGGGACACTAACCAGTGCATTATTATTATGATTGAAATAATTAAGAATTCACCCAAAAGCTGTTGCTACCAAATGCATTTTTATTTTAAAAGTGCTCACACTTAATAAACTGAAAGTATAAAATGTAAACGTGTATTTTTCTTTAAAGTGAGAATATAATAACAGAACTGTTACGTTACGGTCCCCGACCCCTCCCTGTTGGGCGTGTGTTAACGTTGTCTGCGTCTACTCGTCTGCGTATCTCCGCGGGTGCGGGTGTGTCTTGTGATAATCCTCACCTGTGGCTCGTCTCGTCATCACGTGGGGTTTATGTGGTTTGTCCATTTAATGTGCGTTCACGCAGTGTCCTGTGCTCGTCGTTGTTTGAGTCACACATGTTCTATGTAAACGTGTTTTATGTGCGCTGTCTGCGCTTCGGTAAATGTAATAAACGTAACGATTTGGAAAGTGCAAAGGATTCTGTCTCGTCCATCGCCTTGCGCTCAACGTTACAAGAACATTTTAAACTTTTTTAAACTGTAAAAACACTGGGTAAACTGTCAGTGACATGGACTAACTGTAAATAGTCACTGACACTGGATAAACTGTCCTTCTGTTTTTAGATTGCCGATTTGACTATCGTCGTTACCGGCACTGTCCGACGCCACGTTGTTTTACGTTAGACCGAGCACGCCAGCGTGAATTCAGTGACGAGGCGGAGGTAAAAGTTCACTAAAAAAATCGATCTTTGGACGTATGAATCGATTATCAGATCATCATATGCGAATCGATTCTGAATCGGAAAATCGATTTTTTCAACACAGGCCTATAAAATAGTTATTTAAGTATATAAGGCATGTGAGGCAGTGTGGTTGACAAGGTCACCAAACTGTCTAAACCTGCCTCTGTATGCAGCATCCAATTTCTGGCACCTTAATTGTATTCAGTATACAAACTCCAACTTGTGTCCCACAAAGCAAGTTAATATGCATTAGGATACATTAATATGTGTATGCATGTCCATGTATGTGTCAAGATGTAGTACTGTGGGGGGGTGTTTTCCATCCCATAATGTAATCAGTATATTTTTAGCTAACTGGTTGGTCTTTCATCTCATAAGGTGGAGGATTTTCTGCAGGTGGAGGATTTGCTGTGGTGCTGCTGATGGCAAACGGTCCCTGTAAAATAAAGAGTATTTGTTAACAACTTTCTCTGCACTGAGATTAAGTGAACATAGTCTATGTAAAGGAAAACATAGGAGGCATAGTATCAGATTATGGTAGATTATGGTAATAGTGAACCTCACTACTCTCAGGTAGGTAATCAACTGAGATATTCTGATATTAAATTGCACAGAGAATTAATCTAAATTAATTTTATACGGATTAAGAACTACTGATTTTAAGAGGAATTGTCAACCTGGGAACAACCTGAAACAATATATTTTTATAAACAATATAACAAATCTATATATATATATATCAATATATAATCAAACCGAGCATCGAAACGGGGGAGAAAGGTGATTTAAGTGACTTTGAATGTGGCGTGGTTGGTGGTGCTAGACGAGCTGGTCTGAGTATTTCAGAAACTGCTGATTTCCATGCATCTCAAAAGTTTACAGAGATATGATCCGAAAAAGAGAAAATATCTTGTGAGTGGAGTTTTCTGTGCCACACAAAAGCCTTGTTGATGCCAGAGGTCAGAGAATGGCCAGACTGGTTAAAACTGATAGAATGCCAACAGTAACTCAATCAGTTTTTACAACCGAGGCATGCTGAAGAGCATCTCTGAATTCCCCTATTCCCCACCATCTAGGGAGTTTTTCCTTGCCACTGTCGCCTTTGGCTTGCTCATTAGGGATTTGGACCCCATAGTATTGTTAACCTTGTAAATCCTGTAAAGCGCTTTGTGACGTGTTGTGAAAAGCGCTATACAAATATATTTGATTTGATTTTATTTGAATGCACAACATGTCGAGCCTTGAGACGGATGGGCTACTGCAGCAGAAGACCACACCGGGTGCCACTACTGTCTGCTAAGAACAGGAAATTGAGGCTACAATTTGCGCAGGCTCACCAAAATAGGACAACGGAAGACTGGAAAAACGTTGCCTGGTCTGATGAGTCTCAATTTCTACTGCGACATTCAGATGGTAGGGTCAGGATTTGGTGTCAACAACATGAAAGTATGGATCCATGCTGCCTTGTATCAACAGTTCTGGCTGGTGGTGGTGGTGCAATGGTGTGGGGGATATTTTTCTAGCACACTTTTGGCCCATTAGTACCAATTGAGCATTGTGTCAACGCCACAGCCTACCTGAGTATTGTTGCTGACCATGTCCATCCCTTTATGACCACAGTGTACCATATTCTGATGGCTACTTCCAGCAGGATAACGCGCCATGTGATAAAGTGTGAATAATCTCAGACTGTTTTTTTTAACACAACAATAAGTTCACTGTACTTGAATGGCCTCCACATTCACCAGATCTCAATTTAATAGAGCACCTTTGGAATGTGGTGAAATGGGAAATTCGCATCATGCATGTGCAGTAGGCTTGTCCCGATCCGATATTTGGAAGAGTTTCTAAAGATAACCGAAGACTTCAATTCCATATTGAAATGCTTGTCTTTGTTAAAAATAATCTCCCCATCATGCTTGGACTGCAGGCAGGGCAAACAGTTGGAATTGAAGGGAGTATGTAGATGGGCCAGCAAAGAGTGGAGGAGATTGGGGAGTAGAAAGCATTTTGCTTTTAAATAGTTTACGATATTTGCACTGATTTTTTTAAAGCTTACCAACCATTGTGTATTATTCAAACACACCTAATTCAGCTGGCTAATTGTTATCAAGAGTAAATCGTGTCAAACATGAGTTTGACAACAAAGTAAGTTGACTAAATAACTTAAAATTTAATACATACTCGGATATGCCGGTATCGGTATCGGCCAACATCAGTATCGGATCGGAAATGCAAATAAATATCGGTATCGGATCGGAAGGTCAAAAAGCTGGATCGGGACATCCCTAATGTGCAGTCAACAAATCTGCAGCAACTGCGTGATGCAATCATGTCAATATGGACCAGACTATCTGAGGAATGTTTCCAGTACTTTGTTGAATCTGCCTGGCTCTCAGTCTCCACTCTAATTCATCCCACAGGTGTTCTATTGGGTTGAGGTCAGGACTCTGTGCAGGCCAGTCAAGTTCATACACACCAGACTCTGTCATCCATGACTTTATGGACCTTGCTTTGTGCACTGGTGCACAGTCATGTTGAAAGAGGAAGGGGCCAGCTCCAAACTGTTCCCACAAAGTTGGGAGTATGGAATTGTCTAAAATGTCTTGGAATGCTGAAGCATTCAGAGTTCCTTCCACTGGAACTAAGGGGCCAAACCCAGCTCCTGAAAAACAACCCCACACCATAATCTCCCTCCACCAAACTTTACACTTGGCACAATGCAGTCAGACAAGTACCGTTCTCCTTGCAACTGCTGAACCCAGACTCGTCCATCAGATTGCCAAATGGAGAAGCATGATTCATCACTCCAGAGAACACGCCTCCACTGCTCTAGAGTCTAGTGGCAGCGTACTTAACACCACTGCATCTGACGCTTTGCATTGCACTTGGTGATGTATGGCTTGGATGCAGCTGCTAAACCATGGAAATCCATGAAGCTCTCTGTGCACTTTTCTTGAGCTATTCTGAAGGCCACATGAAGTTTGGACGTCTGTAGTGATTGACTCTACAACTGACAGTTGACTTTGAAATATTTAGGAGCAAGGAGATTTCACGACTGGATTTGTTGCACAGGTGGCATCCTACAGCACACGCTGCAGGATTTTCTTACCTGTTGGCTTTGAGCAGTAGGGAAGGGATTGACCAATGGATGACGTTCCTCTGGGTTTGGAACCACTGTGACAATATTCACCTGAGGCACAGAAAAATACAGAGAGCTTCACTGTTGTATAGTTTATATAGCAGAGTCACTATACAGCCCATGGTGAATGCTTATAAATACAAAATGCAGACAATGTGACATTATAATGCAATAGCTATTATAAACTATTATCTATGTCAGGGTTTTTCAAACTCTGGTCGGTCAAAAATAAATGTTAATATATTTAATAAATTATTATATTAATGGATTATACTTTCGCGAGTGACCGTAGCGCGTGACTGCGCAAACGGCGGAGGCATTTATACTTGGCGATCGATCGCGATATGATACTTAAACCCCCCCCCCCCCCCCCCCCCCCCGTCAACAACTTGCATTCGCCACCCTGCAAATATATATTTGGACAAAATGTGGGTCACCAGAAAAAAAGTTTGAAAAACACTGATCTATGTAATACCCACAGCGGGTTCAGATATGCAGGAGGCTTTGCAGGCGAAGGCTGAGATCGAAATGGAGATGATGAACTGAAGCACATGGAACACCAGCAACACACCACATATCCCTTTGGTCACCTGCAAAATGTTTGAATATTGAATATTGTGATATACAAAACATGCAGTTTGTCAAACAAAACTCTAGATCTACTACAGATGTGCAAACTGTTTTGTCAGGTGTGCAACTGTAACCTACATTTTGGTAGTAGTACGGATGATGATGATATAAGAAATTGAAGGCCAAATCCAAGGAAAATATGATGATGCCTATTCCTGCACATATGGTGCTAAACACATTAAGCACCAAAGAGCCGTTCACCTAAAACCATAAAAGCAAAATCATTACAGTGTAAAGCAAGCTGTTTTACAGGGGCCAACAGACAATTATCAACAACTTTAAATACTTTTACAGAGGGGAAAAATGTAATACAAAATATGACTTAAAAGGTCATTAAAAGTATATTTAGGATGATATTTTACACATTTTGCTCATATATCTTGTCAAACTTATTACTATTTTTAGGTCACGTTCTAACTAGGTAGTGTTATTGGCTTGGAATATTACTGGTGAAACAGATCATTTGTAATTACTGGCTTTCAAATCTTTCAAGTAAAAAAAACTTTGATTTTAATATTTTAATTCCTGCAAAAGTGAAATATTCAAAATGTTAATTGTTCATACCACACAGCGATGAAGTTTGTTGCTTGCCGCAACAGTGAGTGAGCCAGCAATGATGTACTGGGGGGAAACAAAAAAGGGAATGGGATTGAGATTGAGATTAAGATTGCAGTCAGAAAGTGTTTATTTAATCATATTTATTTGTGCCATGTTGAAAATGTGAATACTTACAAACACAGAGCCCCAAAAAGTGACACCAGAGAAGCAAGTGATGGTTTCAGCCTGGACTAATAGCACAATACCAAACAACATGGTCATTATACCAATCATTATTTGGACTGTCTGTGGAGAAAAGCATTTTGATAGGTTATATAAAAATCTTTAGGATACAGCAGCCAATGTTGTGAACTTGCCATTTGCTATTTTAAGTCCCTAAGTTCCAATAAATTAGCATACAAATCTACAAACTACAGAACTTGAAGAATTTAAAGAATTAACAGTGGATATCTTAATCTACTTTTGTAAATGTTATGTAGCATAAGAGTAACAGCATTTTATCCTGTGGATACACATGAATTTTAAACAAAAAGATTGTATCTCTGCGACACAGTTGAAACAAAGTAAAACATTCAAAATGACACGAATATATATATAGCTACATATACCTATTAAAATTATTTTTAAGTTCTACCTAGCATGTTTTTGCTATGTGTGAAAATTTGAGCACAAGCAGTAAATTCAGGTAGTGTCCACTTTCCGTTAACAAAACTTCCTGCTCCGTGTCACCTGTCTCTTGTCTCATTATCATTATATGCTGCACTTGTGTCTGGTGTTGTCTGTGTATTTAAGTGTGTGTGTTGTCAGGTTTCTTTGTCAGTCTTTGTTTCCATACTGTGTTAATGAATAAAAGCGAAACACTTGACTCGGCATTGTGCTTCAGGCCTTGTGTATTACAGAAATCACATCAATCAGTTAAAAAGTGACATCACAATGGGGGTTGCCCTCCCCCCACCTGCACCCCTCCCAATAATCAACAATAATTAACACTGTACTTACTCCTAATGCCTTTGGCTCTGCTTTCAGAAATTTCTGAAGTGGACCAAAACCAGCAACACGTCCTGTTTCAGCTGTTGCCGTTGGTTGGGACATCACATGAGTCACAATGGTGAAGCCATTCCCCGTGTTATGCATTGGTATAGAAGTGCTGGCCATTTTTAATGCAGGTTACACTGTTCACCTATGAAAGACCACACCACCACATTGTCAGAGGACCACAAGCACGGATGTAATTGGGGGGGACGGGGGACATGTCCCCTGCACTTTTTCAAAAGCCTCCACTCCCTCTAACACCCCCCTATATATATATATATATATATATATATATATATATATATATATATATATATATATTTTTTTTTTTCAGAACACACCACGAACATAACAATGTCCCATAACTCTTTTGTAAATAGAATTATAACATCGATAACATCTTAGGTAATATAACAAAATAGATAAAGGGGGATTGCAAAGTGATGATGACAGTTTTACAATTTTCTGTCTTTTTGTTCCCCTCGTATGCCTTCATGAAAATGGTCTTTAGTTTAATTAAAAGCCAGACATTTCAGTGCACCGAGATCCATGTAAAAGCACAGCGCATTCACAACACAATACTTACAAATATTTCACGCCATTAAACAAACACATAGAAGGCGATGCAAACTGTAGTTACGTTACGTCTAACCAATTGCAGTGCGATGAAATTACTGACGCTGCATTCTTCACAGCGTCTTTGCTAAAAGACGTTATACAAAGAAAAAGATTGAGATGAACTACATGAAAGTCAGCGCTCACACAGTTACCGCGATATTAACTATCATTCCCCAGCACTGTTGCCAACTCCTCAGTAAGGAAAGTCGCTATTGGTTGTCCTAAAAGTCGCTAGAAGTCGCTAAATGACGTCATCACCTAATTTGCATAATACATGTTTTTGAAGCTGTAAAAGAATAACGTTGGGAGAGATTAAAAATGAGTAAAAACACCCTAAATATGTTAGAACTACAAATGAACAACATCTGTTGCCTTTGATAGGCAGTCACTTCTCAAAAGAACTACATGACTTTAATGCTTTGTATAAATAATTTTTACGTAAATTACATAGTTTTTTTGCTGTGTTGTTAAATGTTAGTATATGAGTAGCAGTTAGCAGGAACTAGTTGGCATAGAAGTCAACCTTACAATACAGGCAGTATGCCCCTGTATTATCTCCAATACATTGCTTCAGCCAACCTTTAAATTCAGGATTTGATTCCCACTCTTTCCTGTATTTTTGAGAATAGAGTTTAGAGTGAGACATGATGAGCAAGTCAGCTAGATGTTAAGCTTTCACAGAGATGCACTGTGGACGAGTCGAGTGACCGGCTACGTGGTGAATGAGGTGAAGAATGACTGAGACTGTGTGAGTTAAATTCAGTGATTTCTTTTCGTGTCTCACATATTTACATCCCCCGTCGGCGGCAGCTTTGGGCATGCGCAGTTCATGTGCAGTGTGGACGTGGAGCGGTGAGGGTCTGCTCTGAGTGTGAGACTGCACTGAGTGTTGTGGGGCTCACGGCCCACAGGACAGCAACTAAAGAGCGTCTTTGTTCAGAGTCGCCAAAAGTCTCCAATAACACCGCAAAAAGTCGCTAGATTTGTCGCTAGTCGCTTTTTACTATAAAAAGTCGCTAGAGTGTCTGAAAAGTCGCTAAGTTGGCAACACTGTTCCCCAGGGGTATGCAGTAAACCTTCTCTCCATTCCTGTAATATTTTCTGTTTTGTCCCCACCTCCCCATGTCCTGTTTTTCCGATTCCCGTGCAGCTGTCCACTGCCGTGAGTCTTCCAACCACACATATTACATGGATAAGACGACATATGTTCTAGTTCTGTTAGTCTACCGCTTAATGTGAAACAGCAAAACAATTTTAGGGGGTTTAACGACGGTCACAACGTACAAGGGACATGCGATAAAAATTATTTTCGTTTAATTTACCACAAGAAACTGAAGACCAATCAAACATACCAGTCAAATTGTTCTTCTCGGACTGCAGTTTGGTATCGGTTCTTTCCCAAGTAGTTTCTCTTCTGTTGCTCACAATCCAGAGTTCCGAAGAAACCGTTAGATGTTGTTTCCCACAATTGACGCAGATATTCTGGTAAAGGGGCGTTCGCGGTCTCATGTTACAAAGTCCCGCATGTACTTTATTGCGCTATTAGGGTATGAGACACGAGGCTGAAGTTGGTTCCTTATTCGCCAGTGTCTTATTCGCATTTTCCGTTCCACCTTAAAAAATAAAGCGGTAGTTTCATTATGTCGCCGCGATAGAATGTATTGTACGTTTCTATGGCTGTATCTCCTGATTATTACATCGTCTCAGAAATCTGACGAGCAGGTTTGATTGACCATATAAGTGACTGTATAAATCCAGAAGAAGAAGAGTTTTTACTGTAGAATATTTTTATACTCGTCCTGTGAAGTTGGCATGTCAGGCGAAAATGTACTATGCATACAGTGCATTGGTCCTAGTTTGTATGGCTGTATCTCCTGATTCTTACATCGTCTCAGAGATCTGACAAGCAGGTTTGATTGACCACATAAGTGACTGTATAAATCCAGAAGAAGAAGGTTTTTTACTGTAGAATATTTTTTTATTGACCTGTAAACTTGGCATGTCAGGCTATAGAATAATGTACATATAGTACATTGGTCTTAGTTTGTATGGCAGTATCTCCTGATTCTTACATCGTCTCAGAGACCTGACATGCAGGTTTAGTTGACCACATAAGTGACTGCATAAATCCAGAAGAAGAAGGTTTTTTACTGTAGAATATTTTTATAATCGTCCTGTGAAGTTGGCATGTCAGGCGATAGAATGTAATGTGCATATAGTACATTTGTCTTAGTTTGTATGGCTGTATCTCCTGATTCTTACATCGTCTCAAATATCTGACAAGCAGGTTCAGTTGACCACATAAGTGACTGTATAAATCCAGAAGAAGAAGGTTTTTTACTGTAGAATAATTTTTTTATTGACCTGTGAAGTTGACATGTCAGGTGATAATGTACTGTGCATACAGTGCATTGGTCTTAGTTTGTATGGCTGTATCTCCTGATTCTTACATCGTCTCAGAGATCTGACAAGCAGGTTTGATTGACCACATAAGTGACTGTATAAATCCAGAAGAAGAAGGTTTTTTACTGTAGAATATTTTTTTTTTATTGACCTGTGAACTTGGCATGTCAGGCTATAGAACAGGTATCACCAAATGGCGGACCGCGGTCCGGATCCGGACCCGAACGCCGTCCTGTCCGGACCCAATCACATTCCTGATTAACTGGATACGGACCCAAATGCCAAAAAAATTTTAACGGGAGACTATATTTTAAACCGGAGAATTTATTTTCAGACGAGTGTTACGTTCACCACCCATTTGAGTGTTAGTTTCGCCCCCCGCTCAACAACTTTCGTTCGCCCCCCCCCCCCGCGCAACAACTTTCGTTCGCCACCGCGGACCCGGACCTAAGGTCTGAGCTATCTGCCAAAAATGGACCGCGGAAAGATTTAATTGATTACCCCTGCTATAGAATAATGTACATATAGTACATTGGTCTTAGTTTGTATGGCTGTATCTCCTGATTCTTACATCGTCTCAGAGACCTGACATGCAGGTTTAGTTGACCACATAAGTGACTGCATAAATCCAGAAGAAGAAGGTTTTTTACTGTAGAATATTTTTATAATCGTCCTGTGAAGTTGGCATGTCAGGCGATAGAATGTAATGTGCATATAGTACATTTGTCTTAGTTTGTATGGCTGTATCTCCTGATTCTTACATCGTCTCAAATATCTGACAAGCAGGTTTAGTTGACCACATAAGTGACTGTATAAATCCAGAAGAAGAAGGTTTTGTACTGTAGAATAATTTTTTTATTGACCTGTGAATTTGACATGTCAGGTGATAATGTACTGTGCATACAGTACATTTGTCTTAGTTTGTATGGCTGTATCTCCTGATTCTTACATCGTCTCAGAAATCTGAAGAGCAGGTTTGATTGACCACATAAGTGACTGTATAAATCCAGAAGAAGAAGGTTTTTTACTGTAGAATATTTTTTTTATTGTCCTGTGAACTTGGCATGTCAGGCGATAGAATGTACTGTGCATACAGTGCATTGGTCTTAGTTTGTATGGCTGTATCTCCTGATTCTTACATCATCTCAAAGATCTGACAAGCACGTTTAGTTTACCATATAAGTTACTGTAAACCAGAAGAAGAAGAGTTTTTACTGTACAAGTTACACAAATTCAGCATTCCACATGGCATGTTAGAATATTTGCAAACAGCTCTTCTTTGTTATTTACAACAGCCTTATCTTCCAATTTCCATGTAATTTTGGTGAATGTTGTCTGGCACAGTATCAGACAGATATCAGAGACTATTAAAGAAAAGGTGTTAAAAAATAAAACAAATAACTGGGCAACTGATATATGAGACTCAGTGGCGCAAAAAGGGGTTATGCAGCGTATGCGATGCATAGGGGTGCTGCACTAGAGGGGGCGCCAAATCAATGCCAGAAAATTATTTCCCGAGTTGGTGGGGGTGGGGGGTGGAGTGCGGGGGGTGCTGATAGTATGTTTGCATACACCTCAGAAAATATGTAGTTGCAACCCTGATGAGACTATATGTTAATTCTACTATAAATATTACTGATTATAATGCGTATTTGCTCTGTCTACACATCCTAGATCTAAATGAATGAAATATTCTCATTGAATACTTTGTTCTGTACAAAGTTGAATGTGCTGACAAAATCACACAAAAATCATCAATGGAAATCAAATTTATTAACCAATGGAGGCCTGGATTTGGAGCCACACACAAAATTAAAGTGGAAAAACACACTACAGCAGGGGTAATCAATTAAATCTTTCCGCGGTCCATTTTTGGCAGATAGCTCAGACCTTAGGTCCGGGTTCGCGGTGGCGAACGAAAGTTGTTGAGCGGGGGGGGGGGGGGGGGGGGGGGGGGTGGCGAACGAAAGTTGTTGAGCGGGGGGGGTTGAACGTAACACTCAAATGGGTGGTGAACATAACACTCGTCTGAAAATAAATTCTCCGTTTTAAAATATAGTCTCCCGTTAAATTTTTTTTGGCATTTGGGTCCGTATCCAGTTAATCAGGAATGCGATTGGGTCCGGACAGGACGGCGTTCGGGTCCGGATCCGGACCGCGGTCCGCCATTTGGTGATACCTGCACTACAGGCTGACCCAACTTTGATGTAATGTCCTTAAAACAAGTCAAAATGAGGCTCAGTATTGTGTGTGGCCTCCACGTGCCTGTATGACCTCCCTACAATGCCTGGGCATGCTCCTGATGAGGTGGCGGATGGTCTCCTGAGGGATCTCCTCCCAGACCTGGACTAAAGCATCCGCCAACTCCTGGACAGTCTGTGGTGCAACGTGACGTTGGTGGATGGAGCAAGACATGATGTCCCAGATGTGCTCAATCGGATTCAGGTCTGGGGAACGGGCGGCCCAGTCCATAGCTTCAATGCCTTCATCTTGCAAGAACTGCTGACACACTCCAGCCACATGAGGTCTAGCATTGTCCTGCATTAGGAGGAACCCAGGGCCAACCTCACCAGCATATGGTGTCACAAGGGGTCTGAGGATCTCATCTCAGTACCTAATGGCAGTCAGGCTACCTCTGGTGAGCACATGGAGGGCTGTGCGGCCCTCCAAAGAAATGCCCCCCCCCCACACCATTACTGACCCACTGCCAAACCAGTCATGCTGAAGGATGTTGCAGGCAGCAGATCGCTCTCCATGGCGTCTCCATGACTCTGTCATGTCTGTCACATGTGCTCAGTGTGAACCTGCTTTCATCTGTGAAGAGCACAAGGCGCCAGTGGCAAATTTACAAATCCTGGTTTTCTCTGGCAAATGCCAAGCGTCCTGCACGGTGTTGGGCTGTGAGCACAAACCCCATCTTTGGACGTCGGGCCCTCATACCATCCTCATGGAGTCGGTTTCTAACCGTTTGTGCAGACACATGCACATTTGTGGCCTGCTGGAGGTCATTTTGCAGGGCTCCTCCTTTTCCTTCTTGCACAAAGGCGGAGGTAGCGGTCCTGCTGCTGGGTTGTTGCCCTCCTACGGCCTCCTCCACGTCTCCTGGTGTACTGGCCTGTCTCCTGGTAGCACCTCCAGCCTCTGGACACTACGCTGACAGACATAGAAAACCTTCTTGCCACAGCTCGCATTGATGTGCCATCCTGGACGAGCTGCACTACCTGAGCCACTTGTGTGGGTTGTAGAGTCCGTCTCATGCTACCACGAGTGTGAAAGGACCACCAACATTCAAAAGTGACCAAAACATCAGCCAGAAAGCATAGGTACTGAGAAGTGGTCTGTGGTCCCCACCTGCAGAACCACTCCTTTATAAGGGGGTCTTGCTAATTGCCTCTCATTTGAACAGGTTGGTTTCACAGAAGTGTGGTTGACTTGTTCCCTTTATTTTTTTCGAGCAGTGTATATATATATTAGTGGTGGGCCGTTAACGGCGTTCGTTAATTTGATACTCTTATTGGGCGATATAAAAATGATCGCCGTTAATCTATTCTTAAAGTTGGGTTGGGAACTGGGTCAAAATGGGTAAGCAAACTATGATGACTTTCAACTTGATGGTTTAACTCGGCTGTATTCCTAACCAAATTGCACAGTAGGGGCGAGAACGAGTTTTCAAACCTGTGAATTACAAATCGGACGTGTGTTTACATGGATGCAGCCACGAAGTCGCCAGGTTTGTTTCATGGAAAATTCATTTTTAGGAACGTAAAGTGTTACTGGAGCGGAGCTCGGAGCGGTCGTTTTCTGCATGGTCCTAGCGCTAGATTCGTCGCTATTTAAATATTTCTTTTTAACTGTTAAAACTGCAGAGGACCAACACCGGCTTTTGAAAAAGTGCCCCCCCAAATTACGTCCATGAGGTTAAATGTACTAAATGTTGGCTTACATTTCAAATATCATGTTTAGCTGAATAAACATGTTATCAACCCCTTTTAATGTACAGTATGTAGGCTTACAAATTCATGTTTAACTGAATAAACCATTGAACACGAGTAGTCTACATTTTATTGAGCATGTTTTTTTTTCTTCAAGTATCAAAGTAGAACAGCTTCCTCAAGCAGACATTGATGCATTTTTGAAACAGGAGATGAGCCCCTGGTCTAATGCACCGTCTGTATTAAGAAACCCTATCCCAAAAACTGACTTTTAGTCATTACTTGGGTAGCACGCATATGAGCCATTTTAATATAGATTAATCTAGATTAATTTCAAGATTTCAGTGAGATTAATCTAGATAAAAAAAAATTAATCTATGCCCACCCCTTATATATATATATATATATATATATATATATATATATATATATATATATATATATATATATATATATATATATTCGATTTGTTATAAATACAACATGTTAACAACGTGTTATACCCTTGCTTGACCATGTATGTAAATGTAATTTCCATGAAATTAAAATGTAAATTTTTACATGAAATGTAAAAATGTCTTTTGATTGCTTAAAATGTCAGGGTTGTTCCAAATAGGGGTTAGTTTAGATGGGGATAAGGGAGACTTTGTAATTTTATGGAATATCCACCAGACTGACAGCGCAGATGATATTGTTAAAGACTTGAAACAAGGTAGCGATTTAACTGATTGGCTGAGGATCTGAAAGTGGAATATTGCGACTGTGGGCTTGTTCTTTGGGCTAATGGCGCATTTCCACTAGGGCCTACTTGGCGCGGTACGGTTCGATTCGCGACGGTTTGTGAGTCTTTCCATTAGTACCAGGTCCCAGTTTGCTGGTCCCTTCGGGTACTTTTTTCGTACCTACTCGCTCGAGGTTCTAACCGTTCCAAAGCGGTACAGTTCTGTGACGTGGAGGAACAGCATGACACTGATTGGCCATGGAGTGTCGTCACAGGTTGCGTCACAGGAGAGGGACTCCTCCGCTATCCGCTATTGACTCCTCAGCCATTTTTAAAACCCGAGTAGAGAAGAATGGAGGACCATAAGAATGTTCCCTGGTCAAACGCCGAGGTACAGACCTTTCTGCTAATAGTCGGTGATCAAAAAATCCAGGGCGAACTGGACGGGGCCACTAGAAATGTAAACGTTTTTAGTGAGGTTTCCGCGCTAATGGCCACTCATGGCTACCAGCGGTCCGTTATGCAGTGCCGGTCCAAGCTTAAAAAGCTTAAAAGTGATTACCGGGCGGTGAAGGACCACAATGGACGCAGCGGAGCAAACCGCAAAGATTGGAAGTGGTTCCAGCAAATGGATGCTATATACGGTCACCGGCCAGCCAGCAACTGCAGAGAGAACGTGCTGGACACGGCGATGTCGGTGCTGGAGGCCACGGAGAATGGTGAGTGTATTATGATTTCACAGTTTTACTAGGCTCGTAAAAGATGTAATATGAACGTAATATGAACACATCTGTTGTAAACGCAGGAATTTAGAGCTGTGTTTGTAGTTAATGTTACCACCACAGTCACTACTGTACAATAGCTAGCTCTTAGCCTTGCTAGTTGCTAGTTAGCTGTAGCCATAAACAAAGCATGAGCAGCGATGGCGTGCTACACATTTTGTGCAGTTACGCTATATTGTTGTTGCTTTCACGGGAATGCTTGTGTTTAATATTTGTTATTTTTACGTTCAAGATTCCCCTTCCACTGACGAGGTGAGCACCCCTTTGGAACCTCCCGCCTCCCCCGCATCATACACGGAACCAGCGCTCTCTACACCGGCTGGATCTCAAACGCCTGTCCGGCGGCCCAATACAGGTGAGGAACACAAAAAAACATGTGAAGCACCGGAGTAGCACGAGTACCGAGTGCATTTCAGTTTTACTAATCAACTCCCATTACCCTTTTTTTTTGTCAAGGCAAGCGAAAAAGGACCCAGACGGACCTGGATATCGGCGCACATCTCCTGGAGATGCAGGCGCAGGATGTGCGGATGCACGAACAGATGCACAAACAGCGTGAGGAGCACATCCAGCTGCTGCTCCGTGATTCTCGCGAGGCCCGTGAACAGGAAGCCGAGCTGAGGAGAGCTGAGTTGGCGGAAAATGTTTCTTTCAACCGGGCTTTCCTCGGGGTGTTTGGCGAACTTGTAAAAACAATGCGAGACAGATGCCAGTAAAAACATTTTTACAGTATTTTTGGGTAATTTGCTTTTTTGCACTTTTTAAAACTTTTTTTACTATATATATTATTTACATATTTTGTGAATATCTACATTTATATATTTCTTAATAAAGTTTGATTTCATTTGATTGTATGACTGATGCTTTTTATGCAGGGTGTGTTCATTGTCTTAACAATCAGTAGCGGATAATGAGTTTGACAATCACAGCTTTATTGCTTTGTGTACATGAAACAGGCAAGGGCAACAATTTAACTGTTATGACAGATATATTGCATCAGTGCATTGCGAGCATCTCTACCATCACACCCCTCCACACCCTCTGCCATTGCTGCCACTGGCTGCTGTGCAGCAGTAGCTGGCACATCCCATGTAGTGTCATATGTCTCTCCATAACTTTCACACAAATTATGCAGAGCGCAGCACACCAACACCATTGATTTCACAAGTTGGATGTCACAGTCATTCCTTTTCAGAAGGCAGCGCCATCTACCCTTAAGTCTGCCAAAAGCATTCTCAACAACAACACGTGTGCGACTGATATGTTGATTGAAGATCTGCTGCTCTTTTGTGAGGTTTCCGGTGTCCTGAAATGGCTTCAAAAGCCACTTTTGTAAGGGGTAGGCAGAGTCTCCAAGGATGTAATAGCCAGCAGGCATGGCACTGGTTGTCCTAACACCTGCTGGAAATAGATTTCCCCGGGTGGCCAACTCCCACAGCATGGACAGTCTCAGCACTCGAGCATCACGCATACTCCCAGGCAGTCCAGCCATTACATTCCAGAAGAGGCCCTTTCCGTCGACTACACCTTGGAGGATTATTGAGTGCCAGCCTTTGCGGTTGAAGTAGTCGGTGTGACACAGTCGTGGGGCAATGATGGGTATGTGGGAGCCATCAATAGCACCCACACAATGTGGGAGTCCCCATCTAGTCTGTATGTACTCTGCCATATCCCTGAATCGCCGTTCGTCTGGATAACGAATCTGCTCAGGTACCAGTAGTGTCTCTGCTGCAGCACAGAAATCCTGCACACACCTGCACACAGTTGTAGTGCTGACTCCAAACAGATGGCCTATGCTTCTGTACTCCGAGCCCGTAGCAAGCTTCCACAGTGCTATTGCCACTCTTTTGTGTACGGGCACACACTCTCGAAAAGTTGTGTCTTGTCGCTCCAGGGCTGGACGCAATTTGTTGCTGAGGGAGTCAAACGCTTCTCGGGACATCCTGAAGTTCTGTAGCCACTGTGTGCACGTGAACTCAGGAACAATAACGTCCCACCACTGAGACGCTCGTCGGAATGTCCACACTGAGGGTTTGCGACGGCTATTAGCCAACAACAAAGCCATCTGAAACGCACACACACAGAATGCATTTTTTACTGTGTTAGCTTTACACGCTTTACACATTTATCTCGGGGAGAAAGACCGATGTTAACTAGCGTTAGCTTAGCTTACCAGCCTGCGTCTTTTTCTCCCTCTCCTGTCGTCCTCGGCCTGATACTGCTGTATGGTCTCAAGGAGTCTCCGCTCCTTTTCTTGTGTTGTGTGTCTCGCAAACTGAAACCTTCTCTTGCTCTCTTCATTTGCACGTTTCCGGAATAAAAGCCATAACCCTAGCACAAGGTACACGAGTCCTTCCATCGCCATCTCGTCCATTGTTGTACGGTGTTGTGGTCGCAAACAAATGATGTCACGACACTACAACCCGCGCGCCAACAGCGACTCCACCCACATTGTGGTGGTCCACCATTGTAATGGAAACACAACGCGACCGTACCGTTCCGTTGCGAATCGATCCGTATCGAACCGTACCGCGCCAAGCAGGCCCTAGTGGAAATGCGCAATTTGTGTTTACCTGCGAGCTCTCTGTGTGCCGTCATCAGTCCCCTGTGATTCGAAATGCATGAGTGAGTTCTTCCCATCTCTCTCTGTCTGTTGTTTCTTACCAGTCTGTGATCGGGGATACTTATCGCCGATTGTCAGCCTGTGGTGCTGGTCGGTAACACGGGCTAACGCAGCGTAAGCATTAGCTTTTCCGCTATTGCTATTGTGGCTACTATGTTGGTCTCCGTGCTAATGGTTATGGTTGTTATGCTGGTCTTGAGTGCTGCGGAGGATTTCCAGTGAGTTTACTCCCTGAGTGAACTTTACAATCTTCGTTTTCCATCACGACCTGACTCCACTACATATGGCATGTGTCTCTCTGCTGGTATCGCCTTTCGGCCTCGTTACATTCACCATCGATCCTCTGTCTACAGCATTCCTGTGGTCTTTAGCTCTGTTCGTCTCCCCAAGCTTGGCTCGTAGACGCCTCGACGCGCAGTGGACCCTCGAGCCCTGTCATCGTAATAATCAAGATAAACTAACAACTAAGGAATTAGGGCCACAGAGAACAAATTTAAACATCAAACAACTGAAGTGTCTACAAAGGGAGGAAAAGCATATAACCAGGGATTTTCGCAAAACTGGTATGAATGGAAAACATGTCTAACAGGCTGTGAAGTAGCTCGCACCCTGTTCTGCTTTCCCTGCATTCTGTTACATCCTTAATGCTGTTCCCCATTTATATTCTAAAATGCAACACCTAAAATAAAATGCTGTCTGATGAATACAGAAATTATTGTGAGTGGGAAAGATTCACTTTATTTAATTAATGGTAAATCTGGCACCTCTCCATGTTTAAAGTTGTTTGTGAGGGCAAACTGAGAGATGACAATTTTTGTTGACCACAGTTAATTGTTCAGTCATTGTAGAGCTTTAACCAATATAATATTTACAAGATATATTGGTGCACAAATACTGTACAGTCTATAATGTAAAGACAAATATATATTTATGATTATATTTTCATTGGTTAAGTGACTTTTTTTTTATTTACCCACTGAAATGGTCACCTTGGATGTCATCACAATTGCCCCTCTGACTGTAACTCTCCGAGCTCATAACTTTCTTACAGAGAGACCCCGGTTGTTGTGATGGAGAATTTCCATGACACATTATAAATGGATCTTAAGATATAATGACAATATTTGTATTTAAGAAGCAAACCAGAGACTTCTAACCGCAATCAGGTCAGTATACATATACATGAATACCATGTATAAGCTGCATTCAAACTCTGAAATGACACTGATATCTGCATAAGATCTGTGAACTACCTGTCTAAGAAAAGTCCATTTTCAATTTCCAGGTAAATATTTTCAGTATAAGTTTCTTCTATTTGATGAGGCTCTGACAATATTCACTTTTCATTTTCAGAAATGAACATTTTAAATGAACATTTTAGTTTTTTGCTAAACTGCTAAAAGGTTATGCATGGATAAATGATTCCTCCTGTGAAGGCTGAATCATAGGACATCACAGACACATGCAGTGAGAAAAAATCGGATTGTAATGAAAATTCTGTAGCAACCATATACAAAACCAGAGTCAGAGGTTGTCCACGTCAGCATGCAAAACTCGTATATAAAGGTACACTTTCAGATGCATCCTTAAACATCACTGAGTGCGCAGTGAAATGTTCAGCCATTTGAATATGTTCTGCAGGGTTTGAGGGTGTACCTTCATGCCCACCAACATGCACTCTATTACTGTGTGCTGTGGATATTCTTGCTAACAGGGCAAGGGCAGTCATGGCCTGGTGGTTAGGGAACTGGTCTTGTGACCGAAGGGTCCTGGGTTCAATTCCCAGACCTGAGGCTATGACTGAGGTGCCCCTGAGCAAGGCCCTTAACCCTCAATTGCTCACTTGTATAAAAAATGAGAATAAAAATGTAAGTCGCTCTGGATAAGGGCGTCTGCCAAATGCCATAAATGTAAATGTAACAGAGGGTGCCAGTGACATCCTTTTTGTGTGTTTAGTTTTAAACTTCCTTGGAGTGGCTAAACCTGTAGACAAGAAAGCAACTTTCCTCAGAGTCTTGATATTCAGGAAGAGTTTATCTGACTGTCTTTATGCATTGCTACATGCAATGAGGGCAGTACACCAACTACCTGCATAGTCTTCACAGAACTGTAGTGTATTTTAATTAGTCAATTAGTCTCTTAACCCTGTCAACAATTTCCTTTTGACTCTAGATGACAGCTTTCCTCCTCCACTGTAGAATTTGTTTTTCTACCAATCTCACTGAACATACATACATACATAAACATTATGGCTTATATTATTAACCACCAGATTACCAGAAACCATCAGAATATGAGCATAGTTAAAAAGAGGTAAGGGGCGGGGGGACTGGAGTTTGCTAGTTTTGCTTCATCATCTTAAGACTCGAGGGGTAGATGACGAGGCCTTTGTTTGTCTGTCTGTGTGTGTGTGTGTGTGTGTGTGTGTGTGTCTTTCCTTAATTTATAGGGCCCTATGCAGCCTGTGTAAAGAGCATATAGGCCACGCCGGCTCTGTGTAGTTGTATCTAGAGTCAAAGCACAGAGCAAAATGCACTCAGGAAACTGATAACATCGATTTAAAGATTTGCATCAGAAGAAAAATGCAACTACGGTATAATGACATTACACAACCATATAAGTTGGCAAAACAATCTAACACATCCTTGCTGGTGCAATTCGAGTCTAAAGCCAACACTGATATCTTTGAGCTTGGCCCCTTTAGCTAGGTTTATACTTTACACATCACAACTGGCGTGAGGATGTGCGCGTCAAAAATCAATAGGCATGGCATTCATGGGAGAGTCGCTAGAAGGAAGCCACTGCTCTCTCAAGAAAACACAAAGTTGCCTGTTTAAACTTTGCCACTTGGACAAACCAGAGGCTTTCTGGACGTCCACTGAATTATTTGGCCACAATCACAGGCAAAATGTTTGGACAAAAGTCAACACTGCATATAAAGAGAAGAACCTTCTCCCAACAGTGAAGCATGGTGGTGGAGATGTGAAGGTCTGGGCCTGCTTTTCCACCGCCGAACCTGGACGACTCAATATTATTCAGGGAACCATCAATTCTCAGGACCATCAACAAATTCTTGACCAGAATCTCCTGGCAGCAGTCAGGGAGTTGAAGCTGGGACAGAAATGGATTAAGCAACAAGACCCAAAGCATTCCAGCAAAACTACCAAGGAATGTCTTAAAAGACAGAAGATTTGCACTCTGGATTTCCCATAGAAATACTGAGGCAAGATCTGAAGTGGGCGATATATGCCGGTTGTCCCAGGCTCTCTCAACTGGTGGAGTTCTGCAAAAAGGAGTGGGCATAAATCCCAAAAAGCAGATGTCAGACACTCATTTGAGGTTACAGAAGACGTTTGGTTGAAGTTGTGGCTGCAAAAGGAGGTACCAGAAGATACTAACTAAAAGATTTCACATTTGTGCTTGGCGGATTTTCAGTTTTTGGAGAGAGAAATTACTTTTGTTGATTAAATAATGAAAATATACATATTTTTTCAGCGTGTCCCTTATTTGGAAGATGTGCATTTCATATTGAGATTTGAATTGTTCGTTTTATAAGGGCTGGGTATTGACTCAAATTCCAAGAATCGATCCGATTCCGATTCTGAAGATTAAGAATCGATTTAATCCGATTTAATAGATTCGATCCAATTCGGGGTTTAGTGTTATTAAAAATGTATTTGAGCTGTTTTCTGACTGTGTACAGAAGCAACATGTTAAAACTAGTATTATATCGATATTAATCAGCAAATAGTTACTGGTAGTTGGTAGTTACTTATGGCTGGAAGACTGGTGAAAAGGGTAGCCTAATCATAAATCCACCTTCAAGAAAGGTAATCCAGGACAATAAACAGAGGACATCTTTGAGGTGTCTATATCTGCAACAGTGGACTCCTACTGGGACAGTAACCAGTGCATTATTATTATGATTGAAATAATTAAGAATTCACCCAAAAGCTGTTGCTACCAAATGCATTTTTATTTTAAAAGTGCTCACACTTAATAAACTGAAAGTATAAAATGTAAACGTGTATTTTTCTTTAAAGTGAGAATATAAGAACAGAACTGTTACGTTGAGGACCCCGACCCCTCCCTTTTGGGCGTGTGTTTACGTCGTCTGCGTCTACTCGTCTGCGTCTGTGGATCTCCGTGGGTGCGGGTGCGTCTTGTGATAATCCGTCTCACCTGTGGCTCGTCTCGTCACCACGAGGGGTTGATGTGGTTTGTCTATTTAATGTGCGTTCGTGCAGTGTCCTGTGCTCGTCGTTGTTTGAGTCAAACATGTTCTATGTAAACGTGTTTTATGTGCGCTGTCTGCGCTTCGGTAAATGTAATAAACGTAACGATTTGGAAAGTGCAAAGGATTCTATCTCGTCCGGCGCCTTAAGCCCAACGTTACAAGAACATTTTAAACTTTTTAAAACTGTAAAAACACTGGGTAAACGGTCAGTGACACGGACTAACTGTAAATAGTCACTGACACTGGATAAACTGTCCTTCTGTTTTTAGATTGCCAATTTGACTATCGTCGTTACCGTCACTGTCCGACGCCATGTTGTTTTACAGTTAGACTGAGCACGCATGCGTGAATTCAGTGACGAGGCGGGGGTAAAAGTTCACAAAAAAAAATCGATCATTGGACGTGCGAATCGATGATCAGATCATCATATGCGAATCGATTCTGAATCGAAAAATCAATTTTTTCAACACAGGCCTAGCTATCATTGATTAGTTATAGACTGCTTTGACATGGTTATGGTTTCAACAACATTTTACATCGGCTACAAATATTTATGCTGTAGGGTTTATATATATTTATTTAATTAATTATATAAAAAATTATTAAAATTGTTATTTAAGTATATAAGGCATGTGAGGCAGTGTGGTTGACAAGGTCACCAAACTGTCTAAACCTTCCTCTATATGCAGCATCCAATTTCTGGCACCTTAATTGTATTCAGTATACAAACTCCAACTTGTGTCCCACAAAGCAAGTGAATATGCATTAGGATACATTAATATATGTGCATTAATATATGTGTATGTTCGTGTATGTGCCAAGATGTAGTCCGGTTGGTTGTGGGGGGTTTCCATCCCATAATGTATTCAGTATATTTTTAGCTAACTGGTTGGTCTTTCATCTCATTATATGGTGGAGGATTTTCTGCAGGTGGAGAATTTGCTGTGGTGCTGCTGATGGCAAACAGTCCCTGTAAAATAAAGAGTATTTGTTAAGAACTTTCTCTGCACTGAGATTAAGTGAACATAGTCTATGTAAAGGAAAACATAGGAGGCATAGTGTCAGTGTAACGCTTGGGTGTGGGAAGCAGGCACCAAGACGATTACGGTGAACAACGAACATTTAATGAGACTATACGAATAAGCTCAGTGCAGAGCGCAAGCAGCACATTAACACACTCACGCTGACACGTAGCTTTAGACAAAGACGAGCACACGACACGAACGCACATTAAATAGGTGAGTTACACAGACCCACGTGACCACGAGACAAGGCACAGGTGTAACAAACGAACACGCTCACAAACAACCCACACCCACGGAAGTACAAACATGGACATAACTGCACGCAGACGACATAATGACACGCCCACAGAGAAGGGTCCGGAGCTGTTCCGTGACAATCAGATTATGGTAAATTATGGTAATAGTGAACCTCACTACTCTAGTCAGGTAGGTATTCAACTACACAGAGAAGTAATCTAAATTAATTTTATACGGATTAAGAACTACTGGTTTTAAGATGAATTGTCAACCTGAGAACAACCTGAAACAATATACTTTTATAAAAAGTATAACAAATTGAATATATATATATTATATATATATATATATATATATATATATATATATATATATATATATATCAGTCCCACCAGGATTTCGCGGGCCTTTTTTGTGATTGTTGCGGGCTAAAATGTTTGATGTTGCGGGTGTTTTTCAAAAAAATTGCGATGGAAGTTGTGGTGTGTTTTTGCTTTTTTGTGAGTACATTACAATAGGGAGTAAATGTTGTATGGTTTCCTCTATTTAGTAGTACATTTTAATTATCTATTTACCTATTTATTCAGGGTTGCCAACTTTTCAAGATCGCTTGAAGTGAGATTTGAACCTGGAGGGGGTGGCGAACATTAATTGTTGACGGGGGGGCGGGGTTAGCGAACGTAAGTTGTTACCAGGCGGCCTGTAAAATGGACACAAATTAAGTATTATATCGAGATCGATCGCCAGTGGTTGGCGCCAGAGCGAACTAGTAACTCATAGATATGGATCAGAGATAAATAAACTTTATCTCAGTTTAAAGTTTAAACTTATAAACTTTATCTCAGACCCTCGCCACTTGCGTGCGCTGCAGTGACTTCGCGGGCTACCGTTGCATTGTGGGGAATGTAGTGTTTGTGCGTGCAAAACACCATCGGGCGGCTGTGGCCTGTGGGCCGGTTCTAATAGTAATTAAATATCATCCAGGGGGCCATAGATAATCAATTCGCGGGTCGGATCTGGACAGTTTATCCCCGCTTTCATGTAGTGTACTGGGATACTGCTTTTCCCGATCTTTTTGCCGTTATTTTCGTCGCTCATGCTGCTTTCAGTCTGCTCCTCTTGAATGTATATACGGAAGTAAGGCGGGAGTTTGTCGACATCACATCAATACGACATCAGTGATTGGTCAAATTTGCGGGAAAGTTGCGGTGATTGGCTGAAGTTGCAACACCGCCCTGAATTCGCGCCCTGTATTTTAGTATTTCAGAAACTGCTGATCTACTGCGATTTCCATGCACAACCATCTCAAAGGTTTACAGAGATATGGTCCGAAAAAGAGAAAATGAGTGGCAGTTCTGTGAACGCAAAAGCCTTGTTGATGCTAGATGTCAGAAAATGGCCAGACTGGTTCAAACTAATAGAATGGCAACAGTAACTCAAATAACCAGTCTTTACAACCAAGGCATGCTGAAGAGCATCTCTGAACGCACAACACATCGAGCCTTGAGATGGATGGGCTACAGCAGCAGAAGAACACACCGGGTGCCACTACTCTCTAAGAACATGAAATTCGAGCAGGCTCACCAAAATTGGACAACAAAAGATTGGAAAAATGTTGCTTGGTCTGATGAGCCTCGATTTCTGCTGCGACATTCAGATGGTAGGGTCAGAATTTGGCGTCAACATAAAAGCATGGATCCATCCTGCCTTGTATCAACAGGTCTGGCTGCTGGTGGTGGTGCAATGGTGTGGTGAATATTTTTCTGGCACACTTTTGACCCATTAGTACCTATTGAGCATCGTGTCAATGCCACAGCCTACCTGAGTATTGTTGCTGATCATGTCCATCCCTTTATGACCACAGTGTACCCATCTTCTGATGGCTATTTCCAGCAGGGTAACGCGCCATGTCATAAAGTGTGAATCATCTCAGACTGGTTTTTTTAACACAACAATAAGTTCACTGTACTTGAATGGCCTCCACATTCACCAGATCTCAATCCAATAGAGCACCTTTGGGATGTGGTGGAACGGGAGATTCGCATCATACATGTGCAACCAACAAATCTGCAGCATGTGCGTGATGCTATCATGTCAATATGGACCAGAATCTCTGGGGAATGTTTCCAGTACCTTGTTGAATCTGCCATGAAGGATTAAGGCAGTTCTGAAGACAAAAGGGGGTCCAACCCGGTACTAGCAAGGTGCACCTAACAAAGTGGTCAGTGAGTGTGTGTGTGTTGGTGTGTGTATATAAACACACACACACACTATATTGCTAAGAGTATTCACTCACCTTGCTTGAATCACATATGGGTTTAAGTGACATCACATTCCTATTCCATAGGGTTCAATATGATGGTGGTTTTTTGTGAGGTCACATACTGATGTTGGACGAGAATGCCTGGCTCTCAGTCTCCGCTCTAATTCATCCCACAGGTGTACTATTGGGTTGAGGTCAGGACTCTGTGCAGGCCAGTCAAGTTCATCCACACCAGACTCTGCCATCCATGTCTTTATGGACCTTGCTTTGTGCACTGGTGCACAGTCATGTTGGAAGAGGAAGGGGCCAACTCCAAACTGTTCCCACATAGTTGGGAGCATGGAATTGTCTAAAATGTCTTGGAATGCTGAAGCATTCAGAGTTCCTTCCACTGGAACTAAGGGGCCAAGCCCAGCTCCTGAAAAACAACCCCACACCATAATCTCCCTCCACCAAACTTTACACTTGGCACAATGCAGTCAGACAAGTACCGTTCTCCTTGCAACTGCTGAACCCAGACTCGTCCATCAGATTTCCAGATGGAGGAGCGTGATTCATCACTCCAGAGAACGCGCCTCCACTGCTCTAGAGTCTAGGGCCGGCGTGCTTAACACCACTGCATCTGACGCTTTGAATTGCACTTGGTGATGTATGGCTTGGATGCAGCTGCTCAACCATGGAAATCAATTCCATGAAGCTCTCTGCACACTGTTCTTGAGCTATTCTGAAGGCCACATGAAGTTTGGACGTCTGTAGTGATTGACTCTACAGCTGACAGTTGACTTTGAAATATTTAGGAGCAAGGAAATTTCACGACTGGAATTGTTGCACAGGTGGCATCCTACAGCACACGCTGCAGTATTTTCTTACCTGTTGGCTTTGATCAGTAGGGAAGGAATTGACCAATGGATGACGTTCCTCTGGGTTTGGAACCACTGTGACAATATTCACCTGAGGCACAGAAAAATACAGAGTGCTTCACATGTTGTATAGTTTATATAGCAGAGTCACTATACAGCCCACGGTGAATGCTTATAAATACAAAATGCAGATAATGTGACATTATAATGCAATAGCTTTTATAAACAATTATCTATGTAATACTCACAGCGGGTTCAGATATGCAGGTGGCTTTGCAGGCGAAGGCTGAGTTCGAAATGGAGATGATGAACTGAAGCACATGGAACACCAGCAACACACCACATATCCCTTTGCTCACCTGCAAAATGTTTGAATATTGAATATTGTGATATACAAAACATGCAGTTTGTCAAACAAAACTCAGATCTATTACAGATGTGCAAACTGTTTTGTCAGGTGTGCAACTGTAACCTACATTTTGGTAGTAGTACGGAGAATAATGAAAGAAATCGAAGGCCAAATCTAAGGAAAGTAGGATGATGCCTATTCCTGCACATATGGTGCTAAACACATTAAGCACCAAAGAGCCGTTCACCTAAAACCATAAAAGCAAAATCATTACAGTGTAAAGCAAGCTGTTTTACAGGGGCCAACAGACAATTATCAACAACTTTAAATACTTTTACAGGTGGGGAAAAATGTAATACACAATATGACTTACATGTAAAAGGTCATTAAAAGTATATTTAGGATGATATTTTACATATTTTGCTCGTATATCTTATTAAACTTATTACTATTTTAGGTCATGTTCTAACTAGGTAGTGTTATTGGCTTGGCATATTACTGGTGAAACAGATCATTTGTAATTACTGGCTTTCAAATCTTTCAAGTAAAAAAAACTTTGATTTTAATATTTTAATTCCTGCAAAAAGTGAAATGTTAATTGTTCATACCACACAGCGATGAAGTTTGTTGCTTGCCGCAACAGTGAGTGAGCCAGCAATGATGTACTGGGAGGGAACAAAAAAGGGAATGGGATTGAGATTGAGATTAAGATTGCAGTCAGAAAGTGTTTATTTAATCATATTTATTTGTGCCATGTTGAAAATGTGAATACTTACAAACAAAGAGCCCCAAAAAGTGACACCAGAGATGCAAGTGATGGTTTCAAACTGGACTAATAGCACAATACCAAACAACATGGTCATCATACCAATCATTATTTGGACTGTCTGTGGAGAAAAGCATTTTGATAGGTTATATAAAAATCTTTAGGATACAGCAGCTAACGTTGTGAACTTGCCATTTGCTATTTTAAGTTCATGAGTTCCAATAAATTAGCATACAAATCTACAAACTACAGAACTTGAAGCATTTAAAGAATTAACAGTGGATATCTTAATCTACTTTTGTAAATGTTATGTAGCATAATAGTAACAGCATTTTTATCCTGTGGATACACATGAATTTGAAACAAAAAGATTGTATCTCTGCGACACAGTTGAAACAAAGTAAAACATTCAAAATGACACAAATATATATAGCTACATACACCTATTAAAATGATTTTTTAAGTACTACCTATCAAGTGTTTGCTATGTGTGAAGATTTGAGCGCAAGTAGTAAAATCGGGAGGGCGGCACGGTGGTATGGTGGTTAGCACTGTCGCCTCACAGCAAGGCGGTCTGGGTTTGATTCTCGGTCTGGGCTGCTCTGTGTAGAGTTTGCATGTTCTCCCTGTGCCTGCGTGGGTTTCCTCCGGGTACTCCGGTTTCCTCCCACAGTCCAAAGACATGCGTGTTAGGTTGATTGATCATGCTAAATTGCCCGTAGGTGTGAGTGCGTGCGTGTGTGTTAGCCATGTGGTGGACTGGCGACCTGCCCATGATGTACCCTGCCTTCGCCCGGAGATGTTGGGATTGGCTCCAGCCCCCTGTGATCCCGACTAGCGGGATTAAGCGGTTCAGATAATGGATGGATGGACAGTAAAATCGGGTATCACGCAAATCGGGTAGTGTCCAGCTTCCGTTAACAAAACTTCCTGGTCCGTGTCACTTGTCTCATTATTATTATATGCTGTACTTGTGTCTGGTGTTGTCTGTGTATTTAAGTGTGTGTGTTGTAAGCTTTCTTTGTCAGTCTTTATTTCCGTACTGTGTTGATGAATAAAAGCGAAACTACAAAGATGCTCTCGACTTGGCATCATGCTTCAGGCCTCGCGCATTACAGAAATCACATCAATCAGTTAAAAAGTGACATCACAATGGGGGTCCCCCCCCCCCCCACCCCCCCCCACCCCCCCCCCACCCCCACCCGCACTCCTCCCAATAATCAACAATCATTAACACTGTACTTACTCCTAATGCCTTTGGCTCTGCTTTCAGAAATTTCTGAAGTGGACCAAAACCAGCAACACGTCCTGTTTCAGCTGTTGCCGTTGGTTGGGACATAACATGAGTCACAATGGTGAAGCCATTCCCC